>NW_006288615.1:2140054-2144774 GCF_000327345.1 Myotis davidii
ACATTCTGGATGTCCTTCCAGATAACCTTCTGGACCAAGCTGGGCTGCGAGGGCCGAGCCCTTTCGTGCATCAGGTCTTTAGTATATATACACTGAGTGGCCAGATTATTATGACCAGCCAGATTATTATGACCACCCCATCAGTACAATGAAGTGAATTAATTATGCAAATAATAACAAGAATAATAATAATAATAAAACCTTGAGAGCATTTGCTTAGGAAGTTTTCAATATTCAGTATTTTTGGAAGTGTCAACGAAGTAGTGATGGGGTGGTCATAATAATCTGGCCACTCAGTGTGTGTGTGTGTGTATACACGTTCAAAGTCTGTTAAATCGCATTGTTTACCCATATCTTCAGAAAAAAATCACTTCTATTGTCGTGGTAAACAACCTGCCTCCCTGTTTATAATGGTCTGGCCCTCTAGACATCCAGTGCCCACATGGCCCCATACATAGTTTTTATGATTTATTGACTATATTCCCTATGCTATAATTTACATCTCTGTGGCTGTTCTGCAACTACCAATTTGTACTGCTTAATCCTTCACCTTTTTCACCCAGTCCCCCAACCCCTCTCCCCTTTGAAAACTGTCAAACTGTTCTCTGTATCTATGATTCTGTTTATATATACATATTTGTTTTCTATTGATTTCAGAGAGAGGAAAGGAGAGGGAGAGAGAGAAATAGAAACATCAATAATGAGAGATAATCATCAATCAGCTGCCTCCTGCGCTCTCCCCACCAGGGATTGATCCCACAACCCAGGCTTGTGTCCTAACCAGGAATTGAACTGGGAATCGAACCGTGATCTCCTGGGTCATAGGTCGATGCTCAACCACATCGGCTGGGTGAATCTGTTTCTATTTTGTTTGCTTTGTTCTTTAGAGTCCATGTATCTGTGAAATCATATGGTATTTGTCTTTCTCTGACTTATTTCATTTAGCATAATACCCTTTAGGTCCATCCATGCTGTCACAAAAGGTAAGATTTCAGTCTTTTTATGGCCGAGTAGTATTCCATTGCATATATGTATCTCTTTATCCACTCATCTATTGATGGGTACTGGGTTTCTTCCATAACTTGGCTATTGTAAATATTGCTGCAATGAACATAGGGGGCATATATCCTTTGGAATTACTGTTTTGAGTTTCTTGGGATTTGGACTCCTGCTCCCTTTCCTACCTCACTCCCTCACAATCCTACCTATTCGACCTGAGATTGCCTCCATATAAACTGCTTACACTCAAATTTGTGTCTCCGGGTCTGTTCCTGGGAAGACCCAAAGCAAGATAGCAGGAAAAGACAAGCTTATTTCAAAGAGCAGGTTGGAGCTGGCATGGGGGGGCGGGGGGATGCTTTCCTCCTGCTCGTCCAATCAATACATGAATCATGCTGGCATTCTGGTTTTTACTCATAATGAAGTTTCCAGCCTAAAACCTGGGGACCAGAGGCAGCGGGGCTTTCCATTCTCTTCTGCATGCTCATCAAATCTTGAAACTCAATCTAAATAGAGTCAGATACTCATCACACAACTATTCTGACTTCTTCCTGCCTACTGAACTTTCCACTTCCTCCCATGATGTCCTTGAGTTGGAAAGAATTTCACAGGGGACACAGGTTGCATGATGCACAGTTCATGGAGTTGGGGTTGGTGGCTGATATATGTCAGGGTGGCTAGCCTCCCAAAAGCTCAATAGCCTTACTTCCTTTGTTTTTATATTTTCTTATCAAAGCATAATTTACATACAGAAGAATTCAATCATTTTCATGTTCTGACACTTTTGCTTTGCTTTTTAAATAAATTTTATTGTGAAGTGTAATCCTATATAATAAAACCCTAATATGTAAATTGACCAAATGGCAGAACGACCGGTCACTATGAGGTGCACTGACCACCAGGGCTCTTTTCTGTTCCATCTGTCTATTTTGTCTACTCTTGCACCATCAGCAGACTGTCTTACTTACTATAGCTCTATATTGTAAATCTTGAAATCAGATAGTGTAAGTCCTCAAACTTTGTTCTTATTCAGAATTGCCTCTGATATTCTAAATCATTTTAATTTCCAATACAAATTTCAGAATCATAATTCAGAATTTTATTATCATAAAATAACTAACTAGGACTTTTACTGGAATTTCCCTGAATCTATAGGTTAATTTAGGAAGAAATGACATATTTAGTTCATAACAATATTTAGTCTTCCAATCCAGGAGGCAGCCGATCAGTGATTCTCTCTCATCACTGATGTTTCTATCTCTCTCTCCCCTTCCCTTCCTCTCTGAAATCAATAAAAATATTTTTTTAAATTTGCTTTAGTCTCCCCAAATGTGTTTTTCTACAGTAGAGAAGTCATGGCCCTGCCCATTCCAGATACACATGTTTCCAACACTTCACCTGGAACAAAAACTATCCTCCCTATTTCCCATTCAAGTGCTGGGGAACTAATATAGTCTCTAATCAACTGCAGCTTGTATTACTGGCCTTTGGCGAGGCTGGCAAACAGTAGCAGAGGTAGTTCCTACTAGAACCCAATAGTTGGAGTTGGGATGTGGGAAGAGATTTCTTCCACAGGGATGTGCTATTTCCAAAAGACAGATGGACTTTACACAGGCAATTTCATAAATGTCTGTGTCATCCAGGCCCCTTCTTTCCTGGAATTCACTCCTCTGATGACGTCTGTCCTTTCCAGACCAATAGTTTATGCCTCTGACCTCCCCTGGGTTAGTCCTCACATGCAAAGACGCCTCAAGTCCTGCAGACAGCGTGGGAAACACTCTCTTGGGTGTACTCAAGGTAAACAGCCACTTCTTGTGCCCAGTGGCACTTTGTACCTTTAAGAAAGCCACAAACTGAACCATAGCAATATGTGGTTCAGTCAATTTGGCGATACCTACTACATTTTAAGTATTTATATCTTTGACCCAGCATTTCTGCTTCTGGAAGTGTACTCTATACTCACAGAAATACTCCCAAGTACACAAAAATATATGTATAGGGATATCTATTGTAGTATTGTTTCTTTTAAGAAAAAATGCTGTTGAAAGGGGTTGAATTCCAAGTATTTACAAATAGGAAACTCATTACAAACACGATTATTCATACACACAATGAACATTGTACAATGGTTTAAAAAGTGAGATCCTAATACCGGAATAAGTTCAAGATATGTTAAGTCAAAAAGCAAGTCGCAGAATAATTTTTATGGTAACAATCATAAGGGTGATGATGATCATGATAATGTTATCTATGTTAGTTAGTTAGTTAGTTAGTTAGGAAAAAAATCGGAACAATATATGCCAAAGTATTAACAATAGTTTTCTGGCATTGGGGGAGGAGAGGAGGTTGATGCAGACTTATGAGGAACTTTCATCTTCCAAAGTATAACTTTCTGTAGTATTTGAGTTTTGTGGTTTTTTTTGTTTGTTTGTTTGTTTTTTGTTTTTTTTTAAATATATTTTATTGATTCTTTACAGAGAGGAAGGGAGAGAGATAGAGAGTTAGAAACATCGATGAGAGAGAAACATCGATCAGCTGCCTCCTGCACGCCCCCCACTGGGGATGTGCTCGCAACCCAGGCACATGCCCCCGACCGGAATCGAACCTGGGACCCTTCAGTCCGCAGGCCGATGCTCTATCCACTGAGCCAAACCGGTTTCAGCTTGAGTTTTGTTTTTTTAAATGTCTTTCTTTGGGATATAAAACATAAAATAAATATTTTTTTAAAAAAAGAAAGAGTCTTGAAAGTTGGGCAGTGTGACAGATGCTGTTTGATCGCCTTTCAGACAGATGTCATGTGCTCACAAGGTTATTTAAGAATTCAAACTTATCTCCTTGCTCACTGACCCATAACACAGCAGACTAAATGTTTGACATGGGAAAATTCTCTGAGACAAAAGAGCTTATTCAAGCAGACCTAACAGCCATGAGCTATCTCATAATCAGCAGAGACAGACGTGTTGTGCCTGCACTGGGGGTGGGGAGAAGGAGAGAAAGGCTGGGTTTGGACAGCCATGGCCTGGGAAGGTGACTAACTCTTTTCTCCTACTACCAGCGCCGGTGGCCTTGGCTTTCCTGAGAACGAAGGACCCATGCTGGTCTGAATGGGGGGGAGCCTGGGTAGGAGGCCCCAGGGAGAGTCAGGAAGCTGCTGCAGGGAGGAGGAAGCCATGCTCTTCACAGGGCTTCAAAGGAGCAATCATAGTTAGAAAAAGTGCAGACGGTGAGATGCATTTGAAGGTGGGTGACTGAAAAAGTGCCATTAAAAAGAAGGCCGACGCCCTGACAGGGTAGCTCAGTTGATTAGAACATCATCCCCACACACCAAGGTTGCCAAGGTTGCAGGTCAGGGACCATACAAGAATCAACCAATAAGTGGAACAACAAATTAATCTCCCCCCCCCCTCTCCTTACCAAAATCATCTTTAAAAATAACTTAAGCCTATGTTAGGGAGGCCAACATAGAAACTGCATCCTGTGTTTTTCTGGCCTGACACAGATAATCTCTGAATCGCTTGATGCTAATGATAATGTCGAAACCAAGGGACACGTGCTGGTGTCCAGCTCCCTCCTAAGAGCCATCTGACTGTACAGGTCACAGTGAGTCCGTTCCTGTCAGAAACCTAGTTTGGACTCAAGTGGACCCTCTACCACATACTTTACCACTATCTCAGGGCACCTTTTGGTGTTACAGTCTCTCCTGTGGAAGAAACAGGGAAAG
>NW_006288615.1:2146198-2174206 GCF_000327345.1 Myotis davidii
TAAACACAGGCATGTCTGCCGCTCTTTTTTACCAGCAGTGGGGTGGGCCGAACACTGGTTTCCCACAAGTCTTGATTCCATTACAGCTCATCAGAAATGGGCTTGTTTATGCATTTTGTCAAGAATGCTGGTTTCTTCTGAGAAGGAAATTATTAATTGCATCACACAAAAATAGTTCCGTCCCAGGCCAGTTTGAGAACAACTTTTCTTTTACAGATTGTTGGCAACATAAAAAATCACCCGAGCTGCTGACTAAAGAGCCAAACGTGTTCACAGAGGAGGGTGGGGAGCGGAAGCCCCACTGCCCAGGCGTGTCCACATGGCCCTGCTCCTCAAAGGTGACCCCTTCCCCAGAACTTTCTGCTCCCCTGGAGCCACTGATCCGTGCTGGTCATACCAGGATCGCAGACTCAGGGTAAGTGTGGCTAACCTCGCCCAGGGCCTCCCCAAGGGCCAGGGGGTGAGAGTTTGAATGTGGGAATGAAAGAACTTCCCTTCCGTTTCCAGGGAGAACACTCCCATTTGGGTTCTGCCTACTTTACTGAAAGTTTGAGAAGACACACAAGGCCCACCCCAGCACAGTGACAAAGTAGGTGTCCCTATAGTTACAAAGCTTCTTGGGCATTCAGCAGGCAGTCACTCTAGACTCCCTTCTCACTCCCTTTGCTGATGCCCTGATCCACTCTCAACTCCAAAAATATTTCTCCCCACTTTATTATGCAGAGCAATTCCATGCTCATTACTTTCTGCCACCAACCTGCTTTGCATATTCAAAGACTAATTGCTATGCTTTCCCAGTAAATGGGGCATTTTATCCAAGTCTTGCCCCCTCTTCTGGCCCCTCTCCACTTTTGAGGAAGGAGGTAGAAGGTGGGCAGGTACATTACCACATACCCACCCCTTTTCCTGTAAGGCCCTGTTTCTCTAGGTAGGATCTTGTGGTTTGCCATTGCAAGGGGGAAGTGGTTGTCCTAGTGGCTGTCCCCTTCTACCTCCTGCGACAAGCTGAGAATGCATCTCGGCAAAGACTGGGGGACAAATGCTGACTGCAAGACAAAGGACAGAGCGAGGCTTAAGGACGCTCCCAAGGACCCATCTCTTCCCCCAGTGTCTGGACCCAACTTGGATCCTTCTACAGAAGTGAGGAGGAGGAAAACAGAATAAGTAGAGCATAAATTGGACTGTAGGGGAGGGTGATCACAGAACTGGTGAGTTTTCTGGAATTGGCTCAAGTATCTGCCATGAGGCAGATAGGGGGCTCGAGACAGAAATTGACCTGTAGAATTATTAAACTCTTTTTTGATTCGCACAGTTAAGTGACTGAAATGACACCCAGATCCCCCACAGAGCAGTGAAGGTGTCTCTCCAGAGTAGCCCTCAAGTTTTGAGGGAATTTGTGTCCCTAACCATAATCTCCTGGCTTCTCCCTGGTGGAAACACCCAGGCAAAGTGAAAACTCATCTTAAGCCACTGTGGTTGGGTGGGGCCAATGTGGTGGCGTCCACGGAGCAGAGAATGCAAGACAGTGGGGCCACCTCGCCATCACACGGGGTCTCAGCTCTGAACAACAGGGCTATAGAGGGCTGGGTCCACTGGGCTCCAGCCCTGCCCATAGAGTCAGGGAAGGGATTGGGGCAGAAAGGGTGCAAAAAACATCTAGTTTGGTTCCAAAATAGGCTGACACTCAAAACTCAGGGCACCTTTCACAGTTTGCCGGAGGCCCACTTCCACAATGATAACAGCTACTGCCCACTGAGTACTGGCTCAATGCCAGGACAGAGTCCATGCTTCATGCCCATAGTGACCAAAGATACAATTACTAATCCCTAATACTATGAGTTGTCATTTTCATTGAGAATCCTCAGGCCATTCCTGCCTCCCCCCACCCCCCACCAGTGCCCCCTGTCAGTGGCCCACACAACCCTCAAGGCCGAGTTCAGGGCCACTTGCTCCAGTGACTGAGAGCCCACATGCTTTGTATTTGCTTCTTTGGGTGCGAGGACCTTTCTGCTTCTTGTTGGAATAAAATCAGGGCTCTGCCTTGTTCACCTTCCTCTCCTGCACGTTCTCGCTGGGCCTCTGGAAGGAACCCCTTCTACTGAGTAGTGGTCCCCAAAAGAGAGCAGCGGGGGAGTGGTAGCCTCTGCTCCCCAGACTGGGGCAGCTGTCCTCTCGGTGGCCATTGTGTCCAAACCACAATAATCTGCCACAGCCCTGTGGGGACCGGATGTCAGATGCCCCACAAAGGCCCTTTCCTGGGCCTGCTGCTCATCCTCCCGCCAGCCACCAGCCCCCTTCAGGTGTAGCTCCAGCCGGCCTTAGCCTCAGAGCCCCTGCAGCAGCAATATCCTCTTCAGCCTCTTCCAACAGGAAGTGCCTCTTCCTCCTACCTCTGACCCCTCCCTGACCTGCACACCTGCCCGGTACATAGAGCCTCAGGCCACCTGCTTCCTCCCAGGCCTCCAGTGAGCCCTCAACAGTGTTGATGTGGACCAAACATACCTGCACTGACAGGCCCTTCAGAGGCTGTCACAGGTATGCCGCCAGGAGCCTTGGCCACGGTCCTGGTGACCACAGACACACCTCGGAAACCTGCCTCCTCTCCAGCTTCCACTGAAACCAGCTCTGCCTGGCCTGGTATGTCCTCCACATGTTTAGCCAGGCCTCTGCTGTCATCCCCGGAGGCCCCCACCCACCTGCTTCTAGTTTCCCATCTCTCTTCTACCACTCCTCCCTCCCCTGTCAGAAATACACCCAGCCTCCACTCCCAGACCCCTTCCACTTACCCTGTGCTGCCTGCCCACCCAACTCTTTCGAAGCACCTACAGTAGTTGTCTCAGTTACCCAACATGCCTAGCAAACTGATTCCAGGCTTTAGTCCTCTCATTCTATCCCTGTAGCTGCAGGTTGTGGGAGGTGTCCCATGGAGTCTCAAGGCCAGTGTCACCCACTTCCCGGGAGGCGACAGAAACCACTTGTCACCACACAGCAGGTTCTAATTTCTAGAACTGCAGAGTCATCCAGAAGATGAGAAACAGGGTGTTGGGGTCTGATAAGTGAAGATAGGGGTTTAGAGGGGTTGCAGGTTGTGGGGAGGTTCAGAAGGCAAGGCAGTCACACTAATTTTTTCTCCAGAAGAGCCCAGAAGTCATCCCATAAAATAGGATAGTGTGATTGGAAGGTGAGAGCTTTGCTGGGACACAAAGGAACAGCCCTCACGTGACCCTCCTCCATCAGCCTGCACCACACCCAGGCCCGGGGCCACAGCTCCAGAGGGCCTCGATGTACAGCAGGAGGCTTTGCCTGGTTGTGGCTGGTGAGCAATTGGAGTTGGGGCCTCGCCACTTCCTCAGACTCTGTGAGTGGGTGTGGCCTTGGACAGCATCCTCATGCCCTCTGGCTTCCCACCAAGGCCACACAGACCACCTGCCTATGTCTCAGCCTACTGACATCACTGCCCTCTGCCTCTGCCAACCATCTTCCTACAGGCCATCTGGGGACAGGACAGGAGGCAGGCTTACTACCAGACACAGGTGACATTCCTGTGCACGTGTACATGCCCCCTCCACACACACACTCCATGGGCTCCCCCCACACACAGAGGGCACATCAGACATGGGGGGGCACGCCCCTGCACCTGGATTGTCCACACTCACACAGAGGAGAGGTGGCCCTGGGGAAGGAATGGAGAAGGGCCTGCTGGCTCATCTTCACGCAGAGACGACCTCAAGTGTCCATGAGGCCCGCAGAGGAAGGAAAAGGTTCCCAGCCCGACTCCTAAAGCCTGGTGGATGGTCAGAGGGCACCTCTTCAGGGTTTTTTCAGCACAAAAGAGAAAGAAACAGCCCACACTGTTGCTAATGAGATAAGGAAGCGGGCCCTGTGGCCAGAGGGAAGTGGTCCTGAGTACGGAGCTGAGGCAATTCACCACCCAGTGCCCACATGCCATGCTTCAGACTGTCTCCAGGCTGTTCTTGTTCCTCCAGGAAGGGCCTGGACAATTCCAGCCCCAGGAGACTTCCTGTCTCTCCTCTGCTGTGGGCTGATCAGTGACAAAAAATAAACTGGTGCACGGGGCACCTTCTCCTCCCTCATGAACCTGGCTGAGATGAACAGGGAGTGGCCTTGAAAAGGGTAGACTCAGACAGAGGGGACAATCTCAGCTCCCAGGGAGAGGTGGTCAGTGGGGGAGGGAGAACAAGCAAGGGGGGTAACTGACCACATATTCAGGAGTTCAGCCCTTTGTTACGCTGGTTGGCAGTTTCCATCCTCTTTCCATGAACTTCCTTCCTAATTTTCTTCCAACACAAGGGGTGTGGGGAACATGCCCAACCACTGCAGCCTAAGGTAGCATGAGGCAGGGTCTACAGCCAGTGGCTGTTGATGGTGAAGAAAACCAGCACTGGGATCAGACTCACAACCTACTAACTGAATGGTCAAATCACTTGAGCTCTCTAAGCCTCAGTTTTCCCATCTGTAAAACGGTGACAATATCAGTGTCCATTTGCAGGGCTGCCAAGAGGAAAAACTGGATAAAATGTACTTAGGACAAGGCTTGGCACCTGGTAGGACCTCAGTAAATATTAGACTGTACTGTTATCCTGGCTATGAGTGGTAGCTGCAGAACCAATGGGCTCCTCACACCTTGTCTTGGAGAGTCTGCCTCTCTGGTCAATGCACAGGACTAACTGCTTTGAGAGTCACTGAAGAAACTCTTCCCACTCCATTGGCCTTGATGTCTGAAATTGCACCACAGAGACTTGTTGCTTGGGCAGAGCCAGGCGGCTTCTTAGATCATAGGGCTCTCCACAAAGCTGCTGGGATAGCAGGTTGGGGTACAAGGAGTTCAGCTCAGGACCATGTGGGGGTGAGGTATGAGTGGGCAGGGGGGATCTCCTGATAAAGATGGGTCCTTGGTGGGTCAGCAGCTGAGTCTCCCTTCCCCCAGCCACAGGAGGCCTACCACCCCAAGACATAGCCTTCCCCAGGCCTCTTCATCATCGCTTCCTGGGCCTCAGTTTCCGCATCTGAGCTGTTTTATCTCTCTTAGCATTGTGGTTAAGATCAATTGAGGCAACTCATACAAAATCCTTCAAACTAAGCCAGACATAGTTTGCTTGGGCTGTCGTAACAAAGGACCACAGACTGGGTGGCTTAAACTACAGAAACTTATTTTCTCATGATTCTGGAGGCTAGAAGTCTGACATCCAGGTGTTGGCAGGGTAGATTTCTCTTGAGGTCTCTCTCCCCTTGGCGTGTAGTTGGCCATGTATCCTCACATGTTCTTCATTGTGTGAGTCTGTGTCAAAACTCTTCTTATAAAAACACCAGTCAGATTGGATTAGGGCCCATCCCAATGATCTCATTTTAATGTCATTGCCTCTTTAATGACCCTATCTCCAAGTACAGTACTGAGGTGCTGGGACTTAGGACTTAAACATATGAATTTTGGGAATACACAATTCAGCCAATAACAGTGGATGCTCAGAAAACATCCCTATTTAATTCAACTCAACAAATACCTTCTTCGTCGGCATTATTCTAGGCTCTTCGAGTCCATTAATAAACAAAGCCAGACCACGACCCTTGTCCATACGGAACTTAATCCTGGGAGGTGGAAGGAAGGGTGACAGACATCACACAATGACGTAATCATGTGGTGTGCTAGAAGGTGATCAGTTTTAAGGGAGAAAAAAATAGAACAAGATAACGGGAGTCAGGAGATAGAGGTAGAAATTTTGAACAGGGTGGTCAGAGTAGGCTTCATTGAGGCAATATTTGACAAAGCCTTCAACAAGGTGATCCATTATCTATTATTATTATTATTATTATTATTCCTAGGAAATCATATTAGATTCTTTGTCTGTGAACCCCCACATCTCTGCCAATCTACACCCACTCTAGTATCACAGGAGAAAGAGTGCCCCTCAGACAGATCTGATGTTGATAATCGACTCTGCTCTTTACTAGCTGTGTGATATGGGGCAAGTCACTTAACCTCTCTGAGCCTGTGCTTCCACTCCTCTGGGCCATTACCTCTGTGTGGTGAGGTCCCAGTACTGGCTATGCAAGAGCAGGGCTGCTTTAGGGATGGTTGGGGTAGGTACTGAGATTCCCAAGGGTGCTCCCAGAGTTTGTGCGGTGTGGGCTGAGTATCAGTTAAGACTATGTTCAGCTGCCAGTAACTAAAAACTAGAGTAACGGGGGCTTAAACAAAGAAGAATTTTTGTTTTAACCTCATACAGAAAAATAAGTTCAGAGTAGGCAGTCAAGGGCTGTTGCCTCTGCTTAAAGGCATCAGCCAAGATCCAGACTCCTATCTTCCTCCTCCAGCACACTCAGCTTCTGCCTTTTGGCCTCATGGTTGAAAGATGGCTGTTGCACCTTCAGGCATCCAGACTGTCTTCCAGGAAGGTAGAAAGAGGAAAGGGTGAGGTCAGCGATCAGAGATAACGGGCTGGTGAACATGCCAGTTGAGTCAGTTCCTTTTTCAATATCTACCCACCGACTTCCTCTCTTATTTCATTGGGCGGAACTGGAGCAACAGGGCCCCACTAGCTACAAAGGATCCTAGGAAGTATTTCAGCTGCGCTCATTGCTATCCCCCCAAAATCGGGCTCTGCTAATAGGACAAAGGGGAGACAACATTGAGTAGATGCCTAACACAATGCTTTCAGAATGGGTGATGCTCAGATCCCTGGTCAGGCCAGTGCTGGGGTCAGAGCCTGGCGTGGAACCACCCCCACCAGCAGCAAGGAGAGTCCACAGCAGGAAGGGGCAGAGCCTGGGCTGCGGGTCTGAAGGTTTTTTTCCTTCCTTAGAAATGCACTGGCTCACTCACACACGGTTCCTCTGTACACTGGTGTCATGCAGCCTCCATTTTCATAGAGACCTTGTGCTCTTATCTCTCTCACCCACTTGGCCTCCAGTCTTTCTGACCACATGAGCATGATATCGTTGGGGCAGGAGATGGAAACAGCCCCTCATCACTGCTTCTCAGAGGTCCCCCCTCCCTCCACCCACCCACACACACACACACACACACACACACACACACACACGCGCGCACACTCTGCCAAAGAAGGAAGTGGAGCTGGGCACTGGGCTGTGTGCTAAGAACAACTATTCTTTCAGGCCGTTCAGTCACCTACCCCGACCTCCCACCTCAAGATTGACAGTGTGGGGACTGGAGCATCCTAAGGGCCCTCAAATTCAGAGCCTGTGGGCTAAAGAAAGTAAATGTGAGGATTGAAGCAAAAGGCCTAACAGGAGGACAAAAAGCCTGCCCTCCCTGCCACAGCAGCATTACAGGATGAGCCCAAAGACGAAGTCAGGGACTACGTGTGGGGGTATCTTCCCCACTCCTCACCCACACTTCCACCAGCAAGCCTGGTGGGCATCTTGAATTAGCATATCTCAGAGCAGATTCTTGATTCCACCTAAGGGACCTGCCCCTCCCAGCCTGCCCCCTCTCAGTCAGCCACGTCTACATTATGCAAGTGGCTCAAACTGCAACCGAGGAGTCCTCCTCGAAGCCTCTTCCTCTCCTGCTTTCCCCTCACATCCAATGTCTTCTTCCTTATACTAACCAGAAGCTGACAGCTCCTCCTGCTTGCACGACTGCCACAACGACCATGTGACTCCTGTGAATCTCAGGACCACACCAGCCACTCAGGAGTGGGCTCCTGCCTTGGGGTCTTAGTACTTTCTGCACCTTCTGCCTTTGAAGTCTTCCACAGAGCACTGGGGGAGAGGGAAGTGAGGGGGGGGAGGGGTTGTCTCAGCCATTTAGGCCTTGGTAGCACCTATCTGAGGGGCTCTCTCTTACCTCCTTTGTTAACAGACACTAACCCAACCTGCTTTCTCTTCTCCACAGCAAGCAAGGGTCACCTCCAGAAACAGTTACAAACTCCTGGAGGGAGGGACCAGACCTACTTTGTTTACTACTGACCAGATTTCAACCAGTATGTGCTGAGCAAATAAAAAGGATGAATGAAGGAATGAATGAATCAATCAATCAATCAATAAAGGAAAATGAGGCCTCAGGAACAGACATTGAGGTCATGGTCTTACTAACCTCTGCATTGGATGACTTGCCATCCCTCAGACTTTCTTTCTTAAAAGCACCTTGGGAAACATGAAGAGAATCAGAGTAAAGGTTTCAACCTAAAGCCCCAGCAGAGAACAAGGAGGGTGGAGACCGGGACAGTGGGCCCTCAGAAGGTGCAGAAAGTGCAAAGGCTCCAAGGCAGGAGCCCACTCCCCAAGGCTGTGGGTGGTTTGGCTCTGCCACTTTCTGGCGTTGTGAGCTTAGGAGACTGAACTTTTCCAACCCTCAGTTTCCTTTCTGTATAATGGGGATAAATAACACACTCTCTTTATTGCCCTTAATAAAGTGAATTTTGAGGCTGAATATATATTTGATTTCAGAGAGGAAGGGAGAGGGATAGAGAGATAGAAACATCAATGATGAGAGAGAATCGTTGATCGGCTGCCTCCTGCATGACCCCACTGAGGATCGAGCCCGCAATCTAAGCATGTGCCCTTTTTTTTTTCTTTCTTTTTTTTAAATTAAATCTTTATTGTTCAGATTATTACGTTACTCTTTTTTCCCACCATAACTCCCCTCCCCCCAGTTCCCACCCCCCCCTCCGCCCTCACTCCCCACCCACTGTCCGCATCCATCGGTGCATGATTATTGCCCAATCTCTTCCCTCACCCCACACCCCTCCCCCCCCCCAAGAATAGTCAGTCCATTCCCTTTCTATGTCCCTGATTCTATTACAATCACCAATTCATACTGTTCATCATTTTTAGATTCACTTGTTAATAGATGTGTATTTGTTGTTCATAATTTGTATCTTTACCTTTTTCCTCTTCTTAAAGATACCTTTCAGCATTTCATATAATACTGGTTTGGTGGTGATGAACTCCTTTAGCTTTTTCTTATCTGTGAAGCTCTTTATCTGGCCTTCACTTCTGAATGATAGTTTTACTGGATAAAGTAGTCTTGGTTGTAGGTTCTTGGTATTCTAAGCATGTGCCCTTGACCAGAATCGAGCGGGACCCTTCAGTCTACAGGCCAACGTTCTATCTACTGAACCAAACCAGCTAGGGCGAGGCTGACCCTGTTTTAAAGGGCTGGCTAGATTTTCATTTCCCAACTGGGACCTCCTTTTCCTCTCATCAGAACCCAGGAGGCTCTTTGTCGCCTCTGTCTTTTCTACATCAAGGTTACCCTTGGCTTCTTTGCTGTCCAAGCTCACTTGGTGTGCCCCATATTCCCAACATCCAGAGCACCTTCGGGTCGGGGACTCTTTGGCAAGCCCAGGTGCCCCACCTAGGACCCCCACACCAGGCCTGGCCACTTCCTCTGGCTGCTGTGGGGTATGGGGTCCTTGCTGCTCAAGGACCAGCACACTGTCTACCCTGAGGCTGGAGTCTATTCCACTCTCCAAGACAATCTCCCTCCTGCCCTCCAGAATACCTAGAATAATCTTACCAAATCTGGCTTAACTCCAGGGATGTACTGCAGTTGAAAATGGCAAGTATCTCCTGGGGCTGGGCAGCCTGGCTGAATGTCTGAGCCACCAAGCCCAAGGGAATAATGGGGCCTGGATGAGTTGGCTAGGGCTGCCCTAGCAAAGCCCCACAACAGAAATCTGTAGTCCTACAGTTCTGGAGTCCAGAAATCCAGAAAGTGCTAAAACTGGGAGAATGCCAGGCAAACTGGGATGGGTGGTCACCCTATAATGCAGGCCTTATTGTTTCATATTTCAAGAGAGGCCAGAAAATCAAATTTCATGTAAAATTACCCAATTTTAAATGTTGGCAACTAACTCAACAAATTTAAAAATCCTGCTGAGCCCCAAGTGAATGTGACTGTAGCCAGCATATGGCCAGCTTGACACCCACTAAAGTTTTGGGAAATGGGCCATGCTAGACTCCACCAATTCCCAAGGACAAGTTGCACAAAGCATGGTGCTGCGCTGAAAAGGGAGTGAAGGAAGGTGTTTAAAAGAGGAACCCCAAATTAACACTTCAATATATGATGCTGCCTGGCATGTGGGGTGCTTTGCCGGGCACAGGGAATACATACGGGGAGGTGGTGAAGAATCTAAAGAATGGCTGTAGCTGCTGTTAGCTCAGAGCAAGGGACTCACGAGTGGGCATGAGAGGCTTGCTCTCATCACACCTCCTTAGAAAGCCATCCCGGGCCCTCCTGCCCATGCTCAGTAGCACTTCATTCTCCAGAAACTTCTATAACAGCTGGTGGAGTTTAGCATGGCCCGTTTCCCAAGACTTCAATGGGTGGCAAGCTTGCCAGATAAGGAGCCTTCGCGACCAGGGGTGGCATTTGCACATATACAGCCATGTGAAAGCTGGAGTTGGTCACCCAAGAGAAAAGACCCCAGACTGAAGAGAGATGCAAGACAGAGGGCACCAGGCAGGCACTCTGGTGAGAGGGACTGTGCTAGTTGGCCAGGGCCACCATAACAAGCACCACAGGCTGGTTCATTATATTTTCTCACAGTCCTGGAGGCTACAAGTCCAAGGTTAAGTCAGCAGGGTTGGTTTCTTCTGAGGCCTCTCCCCTTGGCTTACAGATGGTGTCTTCCCCTGTGTCTGCACATGGTCATCCTCTGTGTGTGTCTGTGTCCTAATCTCCTCTTCTTAGGAGGACACCAATCCTATTGGGTTAAGGCCCACCCTCATTTTTACATAATTACCTTTTTATTTTTTTATTGATTTTAGAGAGAGGAAGAGGGGTGGGGAGAGAGAGAGAGAGAGAGAGAGAGAGAGAGAGAGAGAAGCATCCATGTGAGAGAGAAACAGCGATTGGTTGCCTCCCTCATGCTCCCTGATCAGGGATCGAACCCACCACCTTTTGGTGTACGGGATGAGGCCCAACCAACTGAGCCACACCAGCCAGGGGAACATAATTACCTTTCTTTTCTTTATTTATTTTTTTCATAACTAAAGACCCTATCTCCAAATAGAGTCACTTTCATAGGTACTGGGGGTTAGAACTTGAACAAATGAATTGGGGAGGGACATGATTTAGCCCATAACAGGAGCCACATTGTGGATGTCTCACATGGGGAGGGGCACTTCATGGGAAAGTGATGGAGACACTGAAAAGGTTGCCCAGCTCCCCAGTTCCCACTATGCCGCCACCACGAGACTGGGCCATCAACTTCCCACCCCCACTCACACCATGCCACTTGCTGCTCCTTATCTGACCAGATCAACTCCAGCCCCTTCGAAGGCAAGATTAGCCTCTCAAACAACAGTACCCCCTCTCTGCTGGTGGTGACTAATAGAGAGAATTGTAAACAAGGTCAGAGAGGAGGTTGGCACAGGGTACAGTGGGTGAGGATGAGATGTCCTGGTTCCTTCCTAAGGGCCCCAGAAAGGTGCCTGTCCAGGCCGCTGCCCCCTGGTTGGCTGTCCCTGTGCAGCCTCTGGTTTGCTGGCCCAGACAGCACTCTGGTCTGCTCCTGGCCACAGAGCAGAGCCTGCAGATCTGGAAGGGGAATGAGGAAGTGAAAGAGGAAGCATTGTTGAAAAGAGGGGAAAGGCAGGGACTCCCCCTTTCCTCTTGCCAGACCCTGCAGCACTGGGGAGCCCCCTTCTCCCGGGGGAGACCACCTTCTTCCAGCTGGGAGCTGCACCCTTGCTTGGCCTGGCCCCGGTTGACCTGTTCTGCCTGCTGTGACCTGGGCAAAACACGCTGTCCCTGCACACACTCGTGCTTTCTGAAACCTGAGGAGGCCAGGGGGATAAGGAGTCCCTCACAGCCCAGGCCCAGCTGGTGGGGCTAATTTTAGGTTTTTCCCAGCTTAACTGAGGCCCACTAATCTCCATCCACCCAGAAAATGCACACTGATCAGATGGTGCCTTCACTCATGGTATCCCACACCTATGCCCTAAGAAAGGCTGTCAAATTTCAGCCCCTTTTACCTGCGCATTCCCACCCCCCTGAGGAAACCTGCCCTTTCCACTACTTCCTGCAGAGAGCTTTTCTCCCCCAGTGTCTGGGGCAACTGTAGTCTGCAGGCATGGTGGAGCCCTGTGTCCCCAGCACAGGGTCTAAAATTAGCACTCGGTCAGGGTGGATGGAATGAATGAATGAATGAATGAGCACTTAATTACATAGTGCCATCACATGTTACACGGAAGTTAGGTCTAAAGTTAGCACCTAAGGTCGAAAGAGTGAAGTTTAAGTCACCCTTGAAACTCCATCAACAAGGCATAAATCTCTCAGTAAGTCCAGTGCAACCATATTTCCTCCACAAGACCTGCCTCCTCAACCTCCCCACCTCCTTAACCCCTACACACCCTCCCACCCCCGGAGCCGCCAACAACAATGACCCCATCTTCTGTCCGGTTCCCCAGCTCTCTGCCCAAGACTTGGGACTAAGAGGTGCTGGCTCAGGAATTCTCGAATTTATGCAACATGTCCCTACAAGAACCCACATCTAGAAACTTTAAAGGTAGGAGGCTCTTTCTCCATCCCTGCTCAGCCTCCTCTGGGGGCTGCTTCTCTGTGACAGCAGTCAGGGCAGGGTCCTCGGAAAGTCCAGCAGGCTGAGGAGAAAGCCAGCCAGAGGCAGGGAGGTGGCCCCAGGCTGAGAGCAGAAAGGGGAGGCCTGTGGTGAGCAGCGGAATGCCCAGTTTTGAACAACTCTGAAGTGTGGCCAGGAAAACTCTCCGGCTCCCACCATGAAAAGGGAAGTGACCCAGGCTAGAGCCGAAGCCCGCCAGCCAGGAGGGAAGGCTGTTCTTACCTCATTTTTTCTCTTGTGGCTCAATGAGTTTTCCTCACCTTTTCACTTGACAATTTCCAAACACAGAGGAAAATGAAAAGGATAGGACAACAGTCCTAAACCCTCCATCTAGGTTCCACAAATTGCCTTATTCTCTAACTCTCTGTATTTGAAACATTTGATAGTGAGTCCAGACATCACAACGCGTCAGCCCTAAAGGCTCCAGCTCTATCTCCTAAGAATTATCTATTCTCCCACATAACCACAAAACCAGCTTTCATGGGTATTTGAATAAAAAAAAAAGTTGTACCTAATACTTTTTCTAAATAAAGAAGCTTTGCAAGACTAGAAAAATAAGGGAGGGTCAGGGGTTACAGAGGACAGCCATACCAAACCAAGCCTAGATTTGTTCTGAGAAACTTCTAAATTGGGTTGCCATCACAGGAAAACAAGAGAGCTTTTCAGCTGCGCGAAACACCTCCCCAGGAAGCCTCCAGGTATATATTTAACAGCAAGTCTCCAAGTTATATTTTTATACTTCCCAAAATGATGTCTTGTGAAGCTGGAGCTGTCCTGTAAATGTATGGTTAGCACATAGTAGGTGTCCCGACCTGCAGGACAACAACGGGGGAACCAAGAGACACCCTAGGAGAATGAGGCAAGCAAGGGACACGAAAGAATGGAGGCAAGACAGGATTCTGATCAAGCCTCAAACTTTATTCTTACAGGCCTTTATTTAATCAGAGGAGGTCCCTCTGGCCCATTGGTCACCAGCTCCAGCTGCTCTGAGACCAGACCTCCTTAGCCATCCAAGTCTTCCCAGCTTTTCTTCTTATATAAATCCCTAATATATTTGTGGCAAGTATCCCAATTTGGCTCTTAATTTGTCCTCTATTTTCTCCCTGTGGGTTAATCTTATTCTTTAACCAGAGCCCAAAACCCTCCCCATCTTTACCTTACAGTTCAGAGCTCACAGTGGAAGTCTGTTTCAGACTCAGGGCAGGTAAAGATCGGAATCACCACAGAATCTCTGACTCCTAGGGTTCCAGGTACTGAGCTAAGCCTCTCCAAACACAATCTCACCTCATCTTCACAAAACCCTATGAGTGAGCACTAGTATAATCCCCAATATATAGATAAGGAAATTGAGGCTCAGAAAGATGCACAAAAGTGGCACAACTAGTAAGTAAAACAGAGGCAGGATCTGAACCGGTCACTCGGGAACCAAGTCTCAGATTTCTTAGCACTAGATGCCAAAGACGGGCAAGGGGGCTGCATGGGTTCCTACCACATTGGAGAGGGTGGTGGATGGAACTGCTGTATCAGCATTGCTATGGTTCTACTCCAGGTGCAAGCTTTGCCTCCCCCTACACAGGGCATCCCACAGAGCAAGGGACCCAATTGTCTCTCCTAGCCTTCTCTCTGGATGACACACAACAGGTGCTCCATAAATACTCAGTGAGCACAGCAGGTATGCAGAAATGTGGCTTATTTCTCCTTTATTATCCCCTCCCCACCCCCCTCCCCGCCCCACGCAAATGTCCAGAAGGCAGAGTGCAGGGGAGTATCCGGACCCACCCATTAGTGTCCCCTTGACAACTGCAGGGAGTGTGCTCCCTGCTGTTCAGGCTGTGTCTGAGGTCCTGGCATTGTCTCCCAGGGGAACGGATTTTCCACAGCAGACCGGAGGTAGACACCCCACATTCTTCTGTATTATGTAGGACAGCTGTGTGGGATACAAGGGAGGCCAGAAATGGAACCGGGAGGATGGAACTGGAGAGGAGCAAACAAAGGGCTGCCCCCAACGGATTCCTTCATTATTTGACTCATTCATTATCCAGAAATATGATGAAGGAAATAAAGAGGAGAGCTCAGTTCTTCCTCACACAAACCTAACTGTTGTTTTAGAGCGAGAACTTTGTACGTGAGAAATGAATGAGTAGGAAAGTGTGCAATGGATTTGAACAATATTAAAGAGACCTTGAATCTCCACCTTAGCCTATGCTCCATTGATCTGCCCAGGAGAAATTTTAGGATTTGTTACAGAAGTTAAATTAAGAAGAAAAAGGAAAGTTAAAAGAAAAAAAATAAGCATTGAAAGTCAGACTATTGCTTTATAAAAATATATGCTAAATTACTCTTTCTCTCCCTCCCAAGTTAACTTTTAACAAAATGTCTTCTCCCAGTCCTTTTTTTAAAAAATATATTATTTCAGAGAGGAAGGGAGAAGGAGAGATAGAAACATCAATGATGAGAATCATTGATCAGCTGCCTCCTGCACGTCCCACCCTTGGAATCCAGCCTGCAATCCGGACATGTGCCCTGACCAGGAATTAAACCCTGACCTCCTGGTTCATAGGTCGATGCTCAACCACTGACCCACACCGGCTGGGCCCTCCCCATTCTTTTGGAAGCCAGAGGAGAGCTGGCTCCTCCAGTCCAGGAAATAGTGAGCAGAGGCAGAGAGAGGGGAAGGGGTCAAAGCAGTCCAGAGTCATCCCAATTAGCGGAAGGTGGATAGGATACAAACAAGAGCAGGCAGAGAGTAGAGGGACCCCTTCTCCTCCTCTCCACACCCTACCTCACCCCTCGTCCATACCCAGGCCTCTGGGAGAGACTGTCTGTACCTGCCTGGGATGCAGTCACATCTGCACCAATCTGAGGGGATATCTCGGTTAGGGGAGGCCCACCCACATCTGAGCTCTGCCTGAGCCACCCTGTGGTTCCTGGAATCACGGGCTAGACCTTGAAGGAGCTGTCAGTCTAGATTGGGAGCTTCCCAGAAAAAAAGGGGATGGGGGGGGGGGGGATAAGCAAAGCATTAAGGGTAGAACCAAGTGCAGAGAGGAAGGGAGAAGGCCCCTCTGGAGCCATAGCCTGCCTCAGAGGGGCCTTCTGCCCCAGTAGGAGCTGGGTGAGACAAGCCAGGGGTGCATTGGTCTCCAGGGATGCAGGGGCCATGGTGTTCAAGGTCACCACTCTGTCCCCTGGCTCTACTGAGCTGGCCTGGAACAAGTACGCACATTTGTATAGAGGTCAAGGAGCCTCCCAGAACAAAAGCAACCTACACCCTAGCTCTGAGCATTTGAACTTCACCATAAAAGCATCTCTGATGAAACGAAACTGCCCCAAATGAGGACTGGCGGCAGGAAGGGCCTCAGAGGGAAACTTACCCATGAGAACAGGTAGTGTCAGGACTCAAGGTCCAGGTTCAACAGGAAAGCTTAGGATGTGGGGCTCAGCCTGTGGACTGGCCCAGGTGCTCCCAGAGTGGCTTTTAGAGACCATGGCTTAGCAAGACATTGTAAAGTGAGCATTCAGACCTTGGGAGGCCGAGGGTGGGGTCCTCTGCTGCCTGGGCTGAAAGCAGAGCAGTGGCACCATCCCCAGTGAGAACAAGGAAACCTTCTTCTGTGCAGGGCCCTTTCCCAGAAGCAACGGCAGCCAAAGCCAGGAGTTGGGTTGAAGTTTCCACCCATTCGCTGTCCTCCTGACACTTGGAATCCTGTGCCATCTCTAGTGCTTATTGCCAGATCCTGGCCCCTTCTGTCCTTCTGCTGACCAAGATCCTAAGCCTCTCACATGTCCCAAAGTGTCCCCAGCTCTGTGGTCCAGTGTGATTGACAGCAGAGGGGCTTGGCTATTTGGTTCCTGGGAGAGGCCATCAGACACCATGGTCCCCCTCTTAGTCCTACACTGAATACCAACACTGGGACACCTGGGACTTCAGCTCTACTTCATCTGATCAGTACCCGGCTGCCTGGGCCTTGCCCACAGCTACACCCAGTAGCCTTTCTGCACTAAGCTCAGCCAGTCCAAGCATATTCCAGGCTGGTCCTTCCTTTGACTCTTTGCTTATGGTACCTTCTTTCCTCTTCCTACCTGGGTTCACCTGGTTGATGCTTAGAGATTCAGGTTAGGCAAGCTGGCTGCAGAAAGCCACCTCCGAATCTCTAGTATGGACTTGTCTGGCACCCTGAACAGAGCTGACACCTATATTTCATCCATTCCTCCCACAAATATTTATGTACCTCCTATGCATCTGTTCTAGGTCCCAGGGATGCAGCAATGAGCAAAAGAAAGAAAAGAATCCCTGCCGTTATGGAATCTGCTTTCTAGAGTATATGGAAGGGAGACAGAAAATAAGTAAAATAAACTACATGGCATGTCAGACTCAAAGTTCTATGAGGATTAAACAAAGCAGCAAGCGTGAGGAGACAGGGGGAAGTCACTTATGGGTGTGTCTCTTTCATTGCATGCTCCTGAAAGACAGCCATTTGGTTGTGTTTCTCCTTGGACCTCAGGTCTAGCAGGGTACCTACTGAGTGGTCCTCTCCACCAGGCCTGCCACATGTACAGCCACTTGCCCCTTGAGAGCCCAGAGGTCCGTTGGGTGTCTGAACCCATGCCTCCCCTCTCCAGATCATCCAACCAGTCTCCAAGGAGTGAGGGCCCAAGAAAGTCAAGGCAGGGCTTCCACTGGACTCCAGGACCACCCAAGCAACCTGCATAGCCCGCTTGAAAGCAATCTGGGGACCGAGCCAATACTGTTCTGCCAGCCTTTAAAGAAGGGGACTTTGGGCAAAGAATTAATGAGCTGATTTTTGATGAAGGTATGAATCCCAATGTGGCATCAACATCCAGATGTACTAGAAGACATCCCTGCCCAGATAGCCTCATAAGAAACATAAACCACTCCAAGAGGCTGGCTCTGGACCAGGGGAAAGGGGCCAGGTTTAGTGCTGTTTTCTAGAAGTTTCTTTTCATGATTTTTTTTTAAATCAGTTATACTAGAGATGAGAATCATTTTCTTCCAGGCCACAGCTCAGATAGGCACCCTATGTTCCAAGAAATTCCTCTCCTGCTCCTAATCCCAATTTTCCCACAGATAATCTCTCATCCAAGGTGGCCCAATCACTTTCTCCCGGGATGTGGAAGTGAGTCCCAGAGTCCCCGAGGTGTTGCTGCTGCTTGGAAGCTGCCTCATGAGCACTGCAGCAGGGAGAGGACATAGAGCTGGAGTCAGCGCCACAGGCAAGGCAAAGCTCCAGGCTGCCAAGAGAGGGTAGAGCAAGTGTGCAAAGGACAGAGGGATGGAGGCTACGAGAGACAGAGACAAAGCTATGGAAAGTCGTGTGTGGAGAGAGAGAGAGAGAGAGAGAGAGAGAGAGAGAGAGAGAGAGACCAGGAGAGACAGACAGACATGCTGGCTGGGTCTGGCCATTTGAGAGAACGCTAAGATATATGTGGTGGAGGAGGCATGGAGGCATGCCTGGGAGAGGGGCATGTGGCTCTTCCTGAGGACATCAGAGAGGTGAAGCTTCCTGACAAAGAATGATGATGCCTCAGGTGAGCACCAAGGATGAGTAAGATGAAGCTGAGAAGCAAGGAGCGGAAGGGCGTTCCAGGCTGCACATATCACAGGTAGAGGTATGAGGCATCGTGGCATGCCCTGGGACATCCTGCAAGTTGGGGATGACTAGACAGTGAGTAAGATTGAAGAAAGAGCAGGAGCCAAGACCCAAGGGCACACATGTCATACTGATGAACTTGGACTTGGTGGTTGGTCAGCCGTGTGGCAGTGTTCATGGAGCAGCGAAAGATGCATTACATGGGTGAAAGAAAACATTTAAAACCTTAGATCCCTTATGAAGGCTGAAGATATCTATCAGAGCATTGGCAACATAGAGGTGACAGAAATTCTAAGGTGGATGAGAAGTGAGGCAGTGTGAGAGAGAAGAGCCCCGCACCGAGTATAGAACCCCAAAGAGCAAGACTGGGATCTTAAGACCCCAGCCTCCATCAAGGAGTCTCTGAAGAATAGATTGACGAATAGAAGGAACACCAGGTGAGGGTTGTCTTGGGAACCAAGGAAGTGGTAAGTCTCAGGAATGAGAGTATCAGATCAATAAAGCAGTCCAGAAAGATAAGGACTGAAATGTATCCAGTTTTCTTGATAATCTGGAAGTCACTGGAGGCCAAAGTAATTATAGTGGAGCTGTAGGGAGAGAATGCTGTGGGGTGGGGAGCAATGCAGTGGGGAGGGATGGAATGTCCTAGTGAAGATGGCTCTTTTATCAAGCTCAGGGCAAAGGAAAGGGAAGAGAACAGGGTCCAAGGAAGGTGCTTTGGAGAAAGTGGAAGCTTGAGAATGTTTCTAGGGGAGGGGAGAGAGGTTGCAGACATCAGAGGGAGATAGGAGTAGGTGGAGTGAGTCCTGGAGCATCAGAGGGAACACAATCCAGTGCACTTGGGAGGGGCTGACTTGACCCTGAGGAGGGATGCCTCCTCCTGGACACCAGGGAAGATGGGCAGGTCTGTGTGAAACACAAGGAAAGCAGGATGATGGGAGCAGTAGCAGTGCTCAACCCAAGATGAACATTGGGAAGAAATGTGAACGAGAGCTTACCTGTGGGTCCTAACCCTTTCCAAAGAGAGTCCAGAATAACCCTCCAGTTCTAAATGAGTAGCTTTCTTCTACAGTCAATCCAGGAAGAAAGAAAGATCTGAGTTTGGGTCAGAAAATTAGCAGTTTTTTCAGGTATTTCAGGCAACAGGTGACAACAGGTCTAGGATCAAAATGTAAGATGGTGCTGAAATGGAGCAGAGGTAAGAGTCACTGGAATTGAGGATAGCAAAGAAGTCTGAGCCTAGGCTCCTGGACAGGTGTCTCAGGTAAGAATGACATTCAGCTGCAAGCAACAGAAAATGACCTCAGTGGTTTACATGAGCAGGGGGTATACATAGTAACTCCAGAGTAGACAGATGTTTCTAATAGTTCAATAGCTTTGAAGGCAGGATGGCCACTGTCACGTATTTCCTCATTGTTCAAATATAACTGCCCCTGCTCCAGCCATCACATCTACAGTCAAGTAAGGAAGATGATACCAGCCATTATGTCCCGGGGTATCAAGAAAGCAAATGCTTTTCCAAAAAAACATTTCCTCGCCCCCAGCAGATTCCCACTGAGGTCTCCTGGAGAGAACTAAGACACGTGGCCTTTCCTGAATGCAGGAGAAGCGAGGACAAGGCTGCCCTGATAGTTAAACCCTGAGCCTGGACTCACCTCTGCATGGAACCAGGTTCAAGAAAGAAGGGGGAACTGGACAGTGGTCAGGCAAAGATGAGATCTGCTGCACTAGTTCCTCTGAGCTGTGAAAGCAATCTTGCCCTGTCCCCAAGGGTTGAGACTCAGGTTTTGCCTCCCAGCAATGCTGGGTAAGAGCTTCCCAGGACTCCTGCCCTCCCCACCTCCCACCCCCGCTCCTCAGGGCCTTCTGGTCCTCTGAGCAGAAGAGACAAGGCAACACAGAGGCAAACCATGGGCAAGACACTGCCCAAGTAGCTACTAACTGGCTGTGAGCGCCAAGGAGATGGGAGGGTAAAGTTGATCCCATTTCAAACCTAGGTGACCTGTTCTGCAGCCCATGGCAGTCCAGAGGACCTGGGCAGCAGTGGTGTCCCAGTGTGTGGCCAGGATGTCAGGCTTTGTCTCAGATCAGCCAGAGTGTGGGTGACTGAGCTCCTCCTGTCCCTCTGCCCTTTGTCCACTCCATCAAACACACCCTCTCACCACAGGGCCTTCAGATAAGCTGTCAGTCTAGAATGCTCCTCCCCATACTGTTCTCCAGGCTAACTCCCACTCTGACTTTGGACCCTGGCCTAAGCATCACTTTCCTAAGGATGAGGATGCCTCTCCTGGCCCTTTGCCTGCTCAGTTCTTTCCGTTTTCCCTCACAGGAAATAATTCTATATTAGTTAAGGTAATTGCAGCTGCTACCAAGTCAAGCCTGAGGCCTCAGTGAGCAAGCACAACAGCGGTTTATTTCCCTTAATTGTTAAGTTCAATGTGACTTGGGTAGCCCTCCTTCATCTCATAGCTACACCATCTCCACAGTGCCCAAGGCATTCAAGGCAGAGCAGAGAAGGTTGAAAGAGACACACCAGCTCTTAAAGTCTTTTCCTGGAGGTGACCCACATCACATCCACTCAAGGTCCTTGGCCAAAATTAATCACATGGCCCCAACCCAAACTCTAAGGAGGGGAGATGGGAAATGTAGGGAAGCACACAGAATATTTGGTGATGCTGCCCGTCTCTGCCACAGCTCTTTCTAAAACCTCTTATCACAATTGTCATTTTACATTTGTTTACAAGCTTCTTTGATGACGTGTCCTTTTCCTTAGGCTATGAACCCCATAAGGGCAGAAACTGTGTGTGTGTTGGTGTAGCAGTCACCTTCAGAATACCTGTGTGTAGTAGGTGTTCGCTAAATACTGAACGACTGAACTGAGTAGGTGGGCAAGTGGGCTCAGCAAGTGGATTCACTTCCGGAGACAGAGAGCATCAATTCGGAGGTGGAAGAGGTGAAATTGACTTAGCAATTGGTGGGGCAGCTCATTTGACCGAAAAGAGCAAGAAGATCTGATAGGAGAAGGTGTTTGGGTCGAGGAGTGCCCTCCATTAATAAACCAGCTTTTATTAATTCACTTGCAAGCCCTGTGGCCCTCCCTCAGCTGCCTTGGGGCAAGAAGTAGGGAAGCCAGGAGCTGTGGGGGAGAAGGCAAAGGTCGCATAGCCATCACCAACACCCACTCCCAACCCCCTGACCCTACTACCGCCAAAAATAATGTAGCGGCAACAGAATCTGCAGTCTCTATAATTAGGCCCCAGGAAGAGGGGAAGCAATCTCAAAAAGGCAGTTGTTTTAGCTCTGTTAGCTGTCTGGTAACTGAAGGGAGCCTGTTTTCCAGGTTAGAGGGCTTAGAAACTGTTGCCTGAGAACAGGCAGGCAAAGGAAAAACTACTCAGTAAAAAAGGCTTCAAACCTCTGGGAAGGTGGTGGACACGATGCATTTAAAACCCAGCTCTGCCTCTCACCAGCTCTGTGGTTGTGGCCACAGTACCCCGCTTCTCTAAACTTCAGCTTCCTTGTCTGCAAAATTAATTCTTCATCATCAATTCTAAGATGCACTTTCTTTTCACATTTTAACATCTCCGAAATGAGGATGCAATTTGCAATCAATAGCAAGTTACAATATTGTTTACAGGTTGTTTTTTCGTAATGTTGCAACATGTAGCTATGAGTACTACACCCCAAGTGTCCTATATTTGATAAAATACAGTATTTCCCTTTTGTTTTAGGATCAGCTATTAACGGAGGTAATGCCTCTGGCATAGGACCTGGGCAGAGTAGAGTCTCAAAATAATTGCTATTTTAAACGTATTACTTCATGATAGAAAAAGAAAAACAGTCTTCAGACTCTTTGTGAATTGCTTGATTTCTATCCACAGACTCTGTACAACTGTCATTATGGCCTTTAGGAAGTGCCCTTGCATGACTTGTTGGGTGAAATGAGCTAATTTTGCAGGTGGGACTGGCATAAAAGCTAGATGAGGGGGCGCAGAGGAGTGGGGGAGAGAGAGAACACTGAGAGAAGAGAAGTTAAAGGCGTAATATTAACTGATGACTTCATTGGAACTGTACAATCACAATTGAACTATAGGAGATGCTGGCTTCAAGCTGGGGAAAGGCAGGGAGCCCGAATGCAAGATCAGGCCTCATGAATGACTCAGCAAGGAGCAAAGAACATCCAGGATAACAAATAATCCTTAGCCTCAGAGAACCAGAGACTGGAAGAGTCGAGAAGCCATGAACTTTGATTATTGTAAAATTGGAAATTGAAAATATAAAACTTTTCTTTTTCATTGAAAAGATAGAGACCTTTGTTTGGTACAAAGCTCCCCACTGATTTGTAAAGAAATGAAGGAACTCTGTTAGGTACATGGGAAAGAATGCCCAAATTTATCCCGGGTTTAGATCCAGCTCCTCCCCCTTGCTGTCCATCCTCACCCCACCCCCACCACAAGTGATTTGCTCTATTTGAATTGCATCATTTTGAATTGTTGGAGTGGTCTTAGTGTGTGATTATCTGGGTATTTGTACTTGAGTTTAACACTTGAAAGTTTAGTTTGGTTTTTGAAGTGCTTTTTATAAAAGGATTTCTTTTCTTTTTTACCCACCACCATTTATGCCCCCTAAGGATTTTATTTCTTAATGGAGTGGGATAATATTTAAAGGCAAATCAGGGTTTGATTTGTATTGATCTGGAGAACTTCTACAGGATGTCAAATGTTTATGGTTTTTCAGATCAAAATGATAAGAATCAGGGAAGGACATTAAAAATAAGCTTATAGAGAAACTTGGGTAAGTAGTGACTCAGGACAATCCTTATTTTTTAAAAAATATATTTTATTAATTTTTTACAGAGAGGAAGGGAGAGGGATAGAGAGTTAGAAACATCGATGAGAGAGAAACATTGATCAGCTACCTCCTGCACACCCTCTACTGGGGATGTGCCCGCAACCAAGGTACATGCCCCTGACCGGAATCGAACCTGGGACCCTTCGGTCCACAGGCCAATGCTCTATACACTGGGCCAAACCGGTTAGGGCAGGACATTCCTTATTTTAAGGAAAGGGAATTATTAATGAATTGTTTTGGGAATAGAATGGCCAATTGTTATGTTACCTCTATGGCAGAAGAGAGCAAACGTGAAGATGCTCAGTTTTGTGTATAATTCAGTGCATGATTAGGTAAGTGTATCCAGTTCTGCTAAGTGAAGGTATAAAGTTGTATTGCAAATTTACATTAAAAAAATACAGATTCTACAAAAATGCAGAACTGAGTTTTTGATCATAAGATAGCTTGGCAAATAGCAACATGTTTATAAATATTTTCCATGATGTAATTTGTCCTTTAAT
This sequence comes from Myotis davidii, assembly GCF_000327345.1. Lineage (NCBI taxonomy): Eukaryota > Metazoa > Chordata > Mammalia > Chiroptera > Vespertilionidae > Myotis > Myotis davidii. Next base: position 2,169,731 of record NW_006288615.1, read on the forward strand.
TTAATCAAGATGACTTCTTTAGAGATAATTTTTGTTAAAGCAGTCAGTGATGAAATTTACATTTGAAAGTTGAGATAGAAATTGGGCTGGTTGTGAGGTAATTTTTATTTAAAAACATCCCATAGTGTTGGGGTTAATTTGCTTGGTAATTTTAATCAGGGACATACAATGATTATTGGTGAATGGGATGGGATTTTGTTTTTAGAGGTATCTCATCTACCCATAACCTAGCCTGTGCTCTGAGGTGGTTTGTGGTATGATCATCATAAAATAGGCTTGGTCCACTGAACACCTGTGATCAACTCATATCTACAAACTATAAACACGTCTAATAACAATGTTACATTGTTTGTATTTTATACATTTTGCTTTTTTTAAATATATTTTATTGATTTTTTACAGAGAGGAAGGGAGAGGGATAGAGAGAAACCTCGATGAGAGAGAAACATTGATCAGCTGCCTCCTGCACACCTCCTACGGGGGATGTGCCCGCAACCAACATACATGCCCTTGACCGGAATCAAACCTGGGACCCTTCAGTCCACAGACCAACGCTCTATCCACTGAGCCAAACTGGCTAGGGCTATTTTATACATTTTGAAAGTAATTTTATACCTTTTAATTTGAAACTTTGTTTATAGCATAGTCAGTCCCTATCCCTGGGGTGGTTGGAGAAGTAACTGGAAATTTATGTGAATGGTCCCGGAGGTGGCTGGTAGAGCATGCTGTGAATGTGGAATCAGCATGACTGGATGCATTAGGGTTTGCAGAAGCTGCACTGAAATCGTGACTAGACACATGGATCCTCAGTCTAGAAGAAATCGAGTTTCAGCTTGATGGATTTGATCTGGGTCATCTCCATCACACTTTGTGTACCTCATGTACTATTCCTCAGACACTGTGGCAATAGAAATAGTATCTTCTGCATCGATCCTAAGATAGCCAGAGATATTGCAGCTCCTTGTTGGAGGCCCTGCTGGCAAGTGGCGGCCAGGTACCAAGTCCATCACCTACATCCTAGCTGCACCAGTCCGGGCATATGCCAGGGCATGCTGTCATCTGGACCACACCTGGAAAGGAGAGAGTCTGTCTTCTGTACCATTCTAGATGTGAACAATCCTTTCTGGAAATAGTGGGTGGCAGCTTCCCTGGGCTCTCCTCCAACTGTAGCAGAATCTTAAGAAGGTTGGATTCCAGCCAAAGCCACTGCCTGAGTGTGTCTCTGGTGCCTCATCCCATTCCCCTGACCCCTAAATACCTCTTCTTCCAGAAAGTAGACAAGTGCTCACGCTGCCAGAGGTTCTTAGTCACCCTTCAGTCATATATGCCTGTATTGAAGCCTGTGGAGCATGAAGTTGCAGATTCCTGGTGAAATTGCCTAGAGGAAATCAAGTTTCAGCTTGATGGATTTGATCTGGGTCATCTCCAACACATTTTGTGTACCTCATGTTCTGTTCCTCAGACACTGTGGCAATGCTTATAATGTCTGGCCTCCCCTTTGCTTTCTTCCTACTTTAATATTAGCTAGCTAGTTATGACAGTAACAATACTAGAAGCATAGCTAAATGGGTATATTCATCTTTTGAAGCTCAGGTCTTTCAACCACGACAATCTAGAAGAAACTTTACTATAGGGAGTCGTTAGCATGTTTTTGACCACACCCACCAGGACTGTTGTCTTTTTTAAAAAAATATATTTTTATTGATTTGAGAGAGGAAGGGAGAGGGAGAGATAGAAACAGCAATGATGAGAGAGAATCATTGATTGGCTGCCTTCTGCACTCCCCTCACTGGGGATCAACTTCAGTACCTGGGCATGTATCCTGACTGGGAATCTAACTGTGACTTACTGGTTCATAGGTCTATGCTCAACCATTGAGCCATGCAGGCCAGGCAGGAAAGCTGTCTTTGTAATGAAGGAAAACTAGGACATCCAGCTAAAATAGGACTTCCCAGAATCAGAGCTGGGGCCACATTGCCAGTTTACTCATGTCTTGGGCTGTTAAGATGCTGGTTGTCCACAGGGGTAAGTCACAGGACAGCTGAACAGAGCCTCAGGGCACAGGTGCTTATCAGGACAAGTCAGAGTGACTTGCTGGCTGCCATTCAGGGGAGGTCCTCGCTGGAGCACAAATTTCACCTGGTCATTAGGAGATGATTTTATTCAAGCTACTGCAATAAGGAGAACATCCATTAATGAGGAACATCTCACAGAAAAGGGAGGGGTCCTGGGGTTTTATAGAGGCAGGTAAACAAGGGAGTCATCTTAGAGTCTAATGGGTGTCATGAGGAAGGATGGAGATGAGACTTGCAGAATCTCCTTGAATTCCTTGAAGCTAAGATGTCTATGTTCTTGGTGATGTTGTGCATAGTCTTGTTATCTCTCATCGGAAGCATGCATGACTCATTTTGTTGGACTTCCTTAGTGGTCCAGCAGCATCCAGGGAGAATTCCAACCCTGTGCACGGTCTGCTGTGGTGTTGGTTCCTTCAAGGTGAATGCCAAATCACCAGCCTTCAGCTCACTGTGCTTCTTAAATTTGGAGGGAAAGGCAAAGCAACCTGGAGTCTGGTAGGGATCTGAGCAATCAAGTTTTAGTTCTTGGTGATGCCAAGTCAGGTGTGTGGAAGAAAAAATTAAAACATTAGATTGGAGGATTGTAGCTGTATATTGAAGAAAAGTGGAAGAATTGAAAATTTGGTAAAGATTGACCATTGGAGAAGGCAAGAGATTGAATTCAAATTTTTCTCTTTTTTTTTTCTGAGAGAGGAAGGGAGAGGGAGATAGAGGGAGAAACATCAACTGGCTGCTTCCTGCACACCCCCAACTGGGGATTGAGCCCGAAAACCAGGCATGTACCCTGACCAGGAATGGAACCGTAACCTCCTGGTTCCTGGGTTGGTGTTCAACCACTGAGCAACACCGGCCAGACCCCATCGGTATTTAAACATGCCCAAGTCTCTGCTATCTTCTAGAGCCTCTCTTTACCAGGCATTCCTTTCCACTTTCCTGTCTTGAAAATACACATAAACTGCACTTTATTTCCAAATCTCTCATTCACACCTAAACCCACGCCATCCCAGTGTCTCTTCATCCATTGCTCCATCGGTACAGCTCTCTCCAAGGTGACTAAAATGCTCCTGTGGCCACATCCAACTGATAACTTCCAACCTTGATCCTATCGCATCACTAAACTATTCTTTCTCTTGAAATGTGCCTGTGGAACATAACCTGCTCCTGTTTTTCCTCCTGTCTTCTGATTGCTCCTAGATGATGTCCATCTAACTAACTAGTCATACTCTCCAAAAGCCTGGTTTTCATTCCATATTTTTCATTCTCTCCTACCATATATACGCATCAAATCACCAAATATTGCCTTCTAAATACTTTTTTTCTAATTGTTTCATTCTTGCCCGTGCCCCCTGCCATAGTCCTAGCTCAGGCCCCATTATCTCTTGCCAGAATGGCATTGCCTCCTACTGACCCCACTACTTCTGATCAGGCCTTCTTCTCATCCACGTAGCATAGAGGATCAGAATGGCGTTTCTAAATCTAAAGTACACACCTGAGCTTGTCATTCCATGGCTTAAAGTTTCAATGTTCACTTCATCCAACCTCTCTCCACTGTCTTCATGTTGAAACTCAGTCTTTTCAACATGGATGAAATGGCTTTTCATTATTTGACTTTTGCTCATCTCTCCAACATTACCTGTGCCAACTCCCCTCCTCAATCCTGTATGGATGGACCTTGAGGGCATTTTTCTAAGTGAAATAAGCTCTACAGAGAAAGACAAATACTATACATTCTCATTTATATGCAGAGTCTAAAAGAGCTGAGCTCATAGCAGTAGAGAGTAGAATGGTGGTTGCCAAGGGCTGTGGGTAGAGAAAATGGGGAGATGTCTGATCAAAGATACAAATTCCCAGGTATAAGATAAATAAGGTCTGGGGATCTAATATTCAGCATGATGACTATATTTTATACTAGAGGCCCAGTGCACGAAAACCATGCACTGGAGGGGGGAGAATGCCTCAGCCTGGCCTGTCCTCTTGCAGTCCAGGACCCCTTGGGGGATGTCTGCCTGCCGGCATCCCAGGGGAATCAGGCCTAAGCCAGCAGGCGGACATCCCTCTTGCAATCCAGGGTCCCTCAATCCTTACCACCTGCCTGCTCACTCACCGCTCAGCTCGCTGCGGTTCACTGCTCCTTAGTGGCAGGCTCCTTACCACTCGGCTCACTGCTCCTTAGCACTTCCACGGAGGCAGGAGAGGCTCCTGCCACCACCACTGCACTTGCCAGCTATGAACCCAGCTTCTGCCTGAGCAGCTGCTCCTGCTGTGGGAGCGCACTGACACCAGGGGGCGGCTCCTGCATTGAGCCTCTGCCCCTGGTGGTCAGTGCACATCATAGCGACCAGTTGTTTGGGTCGTTTCGCCATAACGGTCGCTTAGGCTTTTATTATATAGATAATTGAAA
>NW_006288615.1:2174273-2178992 GCF_000327345.1 Myotis davidii
ATGGGAGCGTACTGACACCAGGGGGCAGCTCCTGCATTGAGCCTCTGCCCCTGGTGGTCAGTGCACATCATAGCGACCAGTTGTTTGGGTCGTTTCACCATAACGGTCGCTTAGGCTTTTATTATATAGATAATTGAAAGTTATTGAGAGTAGATCTTAAATGATATCACCACACACATATACACAAAATCAAAATTATGTGAGGAGATTAAGGTGTTAACTAACCTCACTGCGGTAATCATTTTGCAATATAAACATGTATCTAGCCCTAGCAGGGAAACTCAGTTGTTTAGAGCATTGTCCTGATACACCAAGGTTGCAGGTTTGATCACTGGTCAGGGCACATACAAGAATCAACCAATGAGTGCATTAATAAGTGGAAAAACAAATCGATGTTTCTCTCTCTTCCTCTCTATCTCTCTCCCCCTTCCTCTCTCTAAAATCAGTAAGTAAATTTTTTAACACATGTATCCAATCATCATATTGTACACCTTAAATTTATATATGTTATATGTTAATAATATCTCAATAAAGCTGGGCGGGATGGGTAATAGCAATAAAAAAATATTCTCCTCCTCTAAGCTCTACAGTTTGAACTACTCATGTGCACTTCCCCAAATTCACTGTGCTTTCTGGCTTTTGGTGCTACTTGCATGGTTTTCCTTGAGCATTTCTCTCCATCTCCAACTGGCTAAATCTTATTCATGCTTCATGTCTCACTATTGCCTTATGTGTCTTATGTGTCTTATGTGTCTCTCCTGGACTACAAGCTCACTGAGTTGCTCAATGTCTCATTCCCACTGCAAGTGCTCAGTAATTACGTGCTCTCAGTAAGTATTTGTTGAGTAAACAAAGTTTCAATGAGCTTTAGAGCAGGTTTGGTGGGTATGAGGCTATGGGAAGGGTGGGTAGATGGGAGGAGCAATTAAACAAGAGAGTTATAAAGTTCAAGCTTCAAAGGTACAATGGTGGTGACCGAGAGACCCCGGGTGGGGCTACCTGAGTGATTGCTGAAGTGAAGTGGAAGTGAAGGTCACTGGGGCAGAGAATAGGAGGGAACTATGATCCAACTCATGAGATGAGTAGTACTTATGTTGCCAAAGAGAAGCTAGGTATGGAGTGGGGTAGAAGGGAAGCTGTGAGTCAGGCTCCAAAGTCTTTACACAGGTGGTGTGATTAAGGAGGGGAGGTGCCTTCATCTCATGACCCAGCTTCAGTAGAGGAGAGGAAGGGAAATGATAGTGATGGAAGATTTATACCAGACCAATCATGACTCTGGAGAATGTCTACCCTGCATTCTGACCCTGAGATCTATGGACTCGGCACAGGAGAGTAAGGTGCCTCTGTGAAGAGGGTTTCAAGGTGAAGAGGTGGAGGGATTTCCCAGAAAGAGTTTGTGCCTACAAAAAAATATATTAGTAGAATGAGCTTTCCAGAGAGCCCAGTGGAAGGAAGAAAGTGTAAATTTAAGTGGTCAAATGACAGGGCTTCTTCTGCTTTGGCTTCAGAATTTGTTCCTGCGGCAGAAATTTCTGCTGTCTTGCTGGAATCTTGCTCTGACCCTTTCAGTAAAGGGATAAAAAACTTGCATATGGGGTTGTCCACCCCCCTGCAGTCACTCATTCTGTGAGAAATTGGGTCTTGACTTGTTTTTGTGGGATGTCAGCACAATCAAGGCCTCCCTTTGGGGTTACAATAAAAGAGGACTCCCATCTTAAAAAAAAAAAAAAAAAGGAAAGAAAGAAAGCTGTAGGGGTAAAGTCCTTGTTGACCAAAGTTTCAAAATTACATAAAACTTCCAGTCCGCCTCTCAGGAGGGCCTGGCACCTCCCTGCCATGTTACTGGAAAGAAGCAAAGAGCAGCTCGGGGACCAGCCGGCTCAGGCCTTTTAGTCAGCTGACTTCTCTCTGGCCCACACGGCTATGGCTTTTCTAACAGCTTCTAAGATGCTTGAGATGATTGTCTGTGGTTGGGATGGACTTTACTTTTAACGTGCTGATATCTTACTTATATTTCAAACTTTTTATTTAGGTTTTCCCTATATACTTACTAGCAATAATTGTCTAGTTTTCTTTTTGTGTCAGTTGCTTTATTGAGATTTTGTATCAAGATTATAATGAGAACAAGAATAATCAGCACCCTCCTACCCCCTTCCCAGACCAATGGAATCACTATCTGCATTTCAACAGGAGGCCCCAGTCATTAAGCTAATTACATGGACATTATAGTTTGAGGAGCTGCCCCAGGCCTTGTCATTTACTGAAAACTGCTCCTTCCCTCAGTGTAAGCAACCTGGCTCTCCAGCCAGCACTTCCTTCATTCCAGCTCACTCCCCGTCCTGTGCCGGTTCCAACAATCCTTTCAACCACCATTTCATGGGTCCTCCAACTCCTACAGGACGTCTCCCTCCTACTGCCTGCACCTCCACCCCCATTTCCTCACTGCCTCCTATCTGGCTTGGATTCAACAGTCAGCCATTACTATTATTACTTTCCTGTATACACTCTCCTTCCTTTGCTTGTTCTCTCTGCATGGAGTTCCCTAACAGAAATAACCCTGGTTGAATACAACACCTTCCCAGTAACCTGTGGCTGGTGAAAAACACAGAATAACCCTGCTGGCCTGGTCCTGCTTCACTCCTCTTCTTCCCTCAAACTTCCAACAGCTCCTCCCCTCCAGGCTCTGAGCTCCCCATTTTAGGATGTTGCCTCCCATCCTAAAATAAAAAACACACAAACAAAAAGAAAGAAAACAAGCAAACATTCCTTTGACCCTACATTCTTTTCCAGCTGCCACCTCGTTTCTCTGCTCCTCTTCAGAATAAAACTTCATGAGAGTTCTCTACACTCGTGTTCTCTCTTTCTAGAGCCCCATTCTCTCTAGAGACCACTCCAGTCAGGCTTTTCCACCCACCTCTGCTGAAACAGCTCCTACCAAGGCCACTAGTTACCTCTATGGTCCTGACGCCAATGGCCAATCACCAACACCAACCTTGCTTGAACTATTAGCCAGAATCGGTGTCATTGATCCATCCCCCACCCCCTGCTCTTCCAGCACATGAAGCTCTCCTGTGCCTTTTCCTGCCACCCTGGCTCTTCTCCTCAGCAACTTTTGCTGGTTCCTTGTCATCTCTCCCTGAACTCTCAAGTGTTGGGGGCTTCCTGCTTTCCCTTGGCTTTGCCCTTTATTAACTCTCATTCCCTAAATATTATCCAATTGACTCTTGAGATTTTATATGCTCTGAGGACTCCCAAAATTCTATCTCCAGCCCAGACCTCTCCTCTAAACCCCAGATTTCTATATCCATCTCCCTACTTGGGTGTCTCACAGGCAGTTCAAAGTAAATATGCCCCCAAATGTATTCCCGATTTCTTCTCTTCACATCTGCTTCTGTTTGTCTTCCCCACTTTACCAAATTGTAATTTCCAAATGCTTGATAATATAACAAACAAATCTTAGAAATAAAATTCTGTCCACTCTACCTTTTAAATGCCTAAAGGACCCAACCACTCTTTACTCCTCCTAGACCCAGCCGGTCTTCTGTCTACTGGATTATTTCAAAAGTTTTCTAATCGGTTTCCCAGCTGAAAGCCTCACGCCCTTCAGACTGGTCTTCACAGCACAACCAGAGTGGTCCTTTTAAAATGTCAGACCACATCCTTTCTTTGCTCAAAACCCTCCAAATAGCTTTCCATCTCATTCAGAGTAAAAACAACAAAGATCTCATTTCAGCCTATATGGTTCCTGTTCTCTGCTCATCTCTGCTCTCTTCCCACCCTCAGGGGTCTCACCTTGCTGGGGTCCATGGCATCCCACCTCAGGGCCTTGGTCCTTGCTGTTCCCTCTGCCTTTCCATGCACGTAGGGCATAACATGCTCTTTATTCATGTGGCAGCTACCTGTACAGGAGAGCTATAAATAATAATACTCTGTACGCTTTCCCGCCCTGGCCTGTGTTGCTTTTCTCCATAGCACTGAAAACCATCCAATGTCATATTTGTGCTGTTTATTGTTTGTCTCAGGAGCAGGGAATGTTTTGTTTACTGCCCCACCACCTGGAACAGTGTCTGTCACATAGTAGATGCTCAAAACCCCTGTCCGACTACAAAAAAAAAAAAAAAAAGCCAACAGAAGGAAACAAAAGTAAACATGTACAACATTTCTATGTTCTAGACTCCGCTGTCTGGGCTTTGCAATGCCTTTTCTCCTTCATCCTCAAAAGCCTATGTTCCTGTATGCTTATATGAGTGTGTGAAAAACCCAGACATAGGGACAGGAAATAACCCATGGAGACTAATGCTGGAGCTGGGGTTTAAATCCAGGCTGTTGAATCCTATTAATTTGGATCATTCTATCACTGTCCACACACTCTCTCTCAGAGGACGCTAAAATGAGAGTTACCTGTCCCTCACAAGGATGACAGTTTCAATTTACACAAAGTTGGCTCTTGGTCTTTAGGAGAAATAAAGCTTTATTAAGAGTTGAGGAAGTGGTTGTGGAAAGTGAGCGTGAGATTCCTCCAGGAACCGTGCTTACCCAGAAAAGGGGCCGAACACCAACATTTAAGTGGCAGATGAAAGAAGAGGAAGTCTCCATTCTCAGCTTCTGCATTTCTCTGCGTCCCCTGCCAACTCAACCTGGCCAGGGACTCCGGCGCCGAGTCCGCCCGGTCGCCAGGGGACGACAGAGGCCGAAGGGGGCGTTGCGGCGCCGCCCCCC
>NW_006288615.1:2179414-2181830 GCF_000327345.1 Myotis davidii
AAGTGCGGTCCGGGCCAGCTGTCACTCCCATCAAACATGGGCCCCCGGTAAACTTTCTGCTCCCCGGAGGCAGGTAGTATCGCCGTGCCGTTCCTTTCGGGAAAATGCCTAACTGACTTCTGGTGAGGAATTGTGCGGCCGGAGCGTTCCCGAGTTCGGTTGAACCCGCCCGGGCGCTGACTGCGTGCGGGCGCCCTGGTCGTCCGCTCCGGAGGGATTCAAAGGTGAACCCGGGCCCGCGGTCTCCTCCCGCGAGGAGCTTACGCCCTGGTGTGAGTGATAAGAGCCGGACACAGATAATACGATACAGGAAGGCGGCGATCAAAGTCTTATGAAAGAACTGCAAGGTGCTAGAAAGGCACCCGGGGAAGACGGACCCATCAGTCGCTTCCGCCTCGCAGAAATCTGGAAGGCTTCCTGGGCGAGGCTGTGCCTAGGAGAGTCTTCAAGGCCTAATGGGATTTGGGAATGAGGGTTGCAGAATAGACAGAGTGTAGAGAGGAACCGCAAAGTTAGAGGGCAAAGGTAAAAAGGCATTGTGTGGAAATAGTGGGTAATTCATTTGGGTGCCCAGGGCCTTGGTGGGAAGTGGGGGTGTGCTAAAGAGGGCTTTGGGGACTCAGCTGAACCTTGAATGCTGGAGAGGAGCGATTTGAGTGGCATTCTGCAGGAAACTTAGAGCTCATTTCTCAGTGACTCATGAGCCCGGAAGTGTAAGTTAGGGGGTATTACAGGCGCTCTTGTGAAAGAAAGGGGAGAAGGAGGCCCAGTAAAGAGTTGGCATTCTGTGACTGGAATGCCGGTTGAGATCGATTCTGACAGCTTCCCAGATATTTAAGTCCACGTCCAGTCTAAGCTAAGTACCTTTTGCAAAAAGCTTCATTAGAGATATCAGGCACTTAAGAAGTAATGGAAAGATGTGTTTAAAATAAACTCATCTCCACCAAAGGTGTTTCTGTTGGTGCAGTTCACTAAAATGCATCAAAACCTCTTGCATTCTGTATTAGGTGTCTGCACTTTGGAATTACTGACCTGAACATAACTTCTTTGAGATGACATTTGTGCAAAGCAATCTAAATTGATTATTTTAAAAATCAAATTGTTGCTAATATTCTGGGATAGAAAGTCGGACATGGAACCTTTTTTATAGAAAGGTAAAATTTATTTATTTTTAGTTCTGAAAATCTTTATAGGAGAGCCAGGAACAAAATTCTCTAGCTTTATTTCGTATATTTAAAAAACATTACTAGCAAGTAATTAGCTGTGTTTGAAGTCTAGAATCTATGGAAACAGTTTAGAACCTGTGTTAGTTTTGTAAGCAGGTATTTGTTGTTTGCTTATATGACAAGTCAACGTCAACTTTTTTCAATTAAAAAAAAGTTAAATGCAGGAAATACTGGAAATTTTTAAAAATTTATATAATCTTATCACTTAGATTTGGTTACTGTTAACATTTTTTGCATAAGTCTTTTATGATTATTTTTTCTTTACATAATGAAATAAACTGCATATATGTAACACTTTTAAGCTTTTTTTGCCATTAAATATCTTCGTATAAAAATATTTTTACCCAAGTAAGAGAAGTCTTCTTCTTTTTTTTAATTGTTTTATTGGTTAAAGTATTACAAAGAATATTACATATGTCTCCTTTTTTTCCCCCCGCCCTTAACAATCCCCGGACTCCCCTACCCCTCAGTGTCTTATGTCCATTGGTTATGCTTGTATGTATGCATAGAAGTCCTTCGGTTGATCTCTTACACCGAGAAGTCTTCTTAAATATATTTTTTTCTTTCTGACATGGTTGCATTATTTATGTCAGATAAAATGCAGTAGTCATGCATTTTATTTAATAACTGCTATTGTGGACAGAATTTTTTCTCAAGGTTTCTTGTTTGAAGTATATTTATTAACTTCTCTATAATTTAGATCCTATTGCTTGTTGAGTAAATATTAAGACACATCTTGTCATCAGGTATGGAAAAGATCACACATTTCTGCTATATGAGAGGATGTACTTTTTAAAAAGGCATTATAAAAAGATTATTTTGTAGCTGACTAGAGGCCCGGGACACGAAATTCATGCACAGGTAGGGTCCCTAGGCCTGGCGGGCAATCAGGGCTGATTGGGGCTTCTGGCTGCCAGCCGGGGCCTTCCTTTATTCCGCGCCACCTGCTGGTGGTCAGTGCACCTCATAGCAAGTGATCACACTCCTGGTCTCCCTGTTGAACTCCTGAGGGGACACTTTGCATATTAGCCTTTTATATATATAGATATCTCCCACACAGTGTAATGCGCCTCCCATTTCTACACCCCACCCTCACAAATAGTCTTTATAGGGCCATCCATATAGGCCAGCGGTTCTCAGCCTGTGGGTTGCGACCCCTTTGGCGGTTGAAAGACCCTTTCACAGGGGGC
>NW_006288615.1:2181850-2185901 GCF_000327345.1 Myotis davidii
GGGAATCGAACCCGGACCCTTCAGTCCTCAGGCCGACGCTCTATCCACTGACCCAAACTGGTCAGGGCAAGGCTAACTACTTTTGAACGTGACATTACAAAGGTTCAGGCTAAATGCATTTAGTTTTCTGTTGGCATTTCTATAGTAAATATAGAATTTGTCATGAAGTAATTTGCTGCTGTAACAAAAAGGACTTCTTGTTTTATTTCAGGCACTTCACTTTAGTTCATTATCATTTCAGACTGCAGGTTCTTGTTTAAACCAGTTTTTCCCCATGTGCTTTTCATTCTAAAATGTATTAATGAAGTCTCTGTTTCTGTTTCTAATGACATAAAAAGTGAGCTGCTGAGCTAGATTGTATACATTTTCATAAAGTCAATATAAAAGAATAGCTGAGAAAGTCCAGCTTAAAAATGGGATTTAGTTTTATAATTTGGTTTTATTTGAACTTTTATTTGTATATTGCTAACGTGTATGCCACAGGCATCCTTTATTACTTTTGAATATTTACTTAAGTCTTTTCTTTCGATCATCTTTTATAGTTTATATATTTCTGTTACTATGCCCTACTTCCCCAAGAGCTTTTTCCCAAGAGGAGTTGATCACTGATCGTTCAGGTTCACCATCTGCCATAAAAATATAGATTAAAATCCAAATTGTCCCCTACCCGACATCCACAGCACACAAAAATAAAACTCAATATAGGGTAGAATTTCATTTCAGGTAATGTGTTCTGGTTACATTTCTGGTGGTGTTTTTATTTTTAAAATCTATTTTTCTTTTTGCCATGGCTCCTTTTAATTAGGAGTTTGATTTTATGAATGTTGTCTTGTGTTATAGAAATAGGAGTGTCATAGATGGATTAGTATGGGTAATGGCAAAATGTTGGTAAAATTTTGGTATGTGATGAAATTGTGGGAAAAACGGTCAGATATCTGAGCCTCTAGCTTGGATTACTTGTCACTTGTTTTGTTGTTCAATTATTGAGGTGTAAAGATCTTGTATTTGTGTGGATGCATATCAAGCCAAGTAGCCTAAAAATTGCATAATAATTTAGTCATCAGTCTATATTTTGGTTTTTATTGGAGAGAAGATTGGTATTGGATCCATCTCGAATTTAAGAAGGAATTGAGCTGTATGAGAGTTCTTTGAGTGTCTCACCACTCTAATGCCTTTCCAACTGGACCCTAATCATTATCTTTACCAGTCCATATAATATGGGGTGGGTAAAGTGAGGCAAATATCTCTACCACCAGCATTTGTAAAGTAGACCAGTCTGGGAGGAAATCCTCCTATATAATAAAAGGCTAATATGCAAATTGTCCCCTTGACCAGGAGTTCAACCAGGAGTTTGATCAGGGGGCAGGCCCAGCTGATCAACTGCCCATGGCCCCTGCTTCCACCAGCCCTGCCCCCGATCAGCCCCCCGCCCCCCACCCTGATCAGGGGCGGTGCTAGCTGGCAAACCTCCCGCATCCCCTCCCCCAGGCCTGCCGGGCCTGATTGGCCCTGATCCAGGCAGGCTGGCTGGACCCCACCTGTGCAGGAATTCGTGCACTGGGCCTCTAGTAAATAAATGTTCTGTTTGTTTCTCAGGCTTTCCAAGTTTGTGAAACAAGTTAGTGAAGGACTGAGTGACATATAATGGTGATGAAATTAAGGTTAACAGCTTGTTGCCATCAGCATTTTGTTTTAGAGTGTGCATATGTGTGCATCGTCCTCCAGTGTGTTATTTCTACCTCACTGAGTTTCCTGACCCCACTGTGCTTTTAACTTTCTCTAGAGATAGAAGAGGTCTGATGAAGGCAGAATTGTGGTTTGTTAGTAACTGTGGTGTTAAGCTGGCAGAAGAGGGAGGAATGATATGCAGAGAATTGTAAGAGGTCAGTCAGTTGTGAAGTGGCCCCAAAGGAAAGAGGTAAATCCTCCCCTAGCCATTTATGTTGGCAGTGTGTAGCACATACCAGATTGCATAATCCTTAATAGATAGTGTCTAACTTGAGATTGTGTTTGTGTTTGCCTGTTTATATGCATACATGCATTTTCATATGCATAGTTACGAAGATGAGGAAATCTAGTTAACCAAAGGTTAGTGGCTGACTGGTTTTATGGTAGTTATTCCTTTGGGAGCATTATCCAGCAGATAACTTGTTGATGACCAAGAAAATAATAATGCCAAAACATCACAACACTTTGATTCTTTTAATAAAATGTTCATTGGGAAGCAACATATATATTTTGTAGCTTTATCTTAATTAAGTGGCTACTTTATAACTTTGATGAATTGTAGCTTGCTCTTTTACAGAGTGCTATTAACACGTTAGTCACTGTTCTCTCCCCCCCCACAGATTATGTATCAGCTATATTCAGGCACAAGGAAGAATAGCATGAACAGATTTTTGTTTACATGTCTCTAGTGAAGGCTTACTCTGCAATTTACAGAAATCTGAGACTCAGTGGTTAAAAAACACAGATGCAGCCAGACCCCCTAGATCAGTGGTCGGCAAATTCATTAGTCAACAGAGCCAAATATCAACAGTACAACGATTGAAATTTCTTTTGAGAGCCAAATTTTTTAAACTTAAACTATATAGGTAGGTACTCCTAAGGCTTAGGAAGAGCCACCCTCAAGGGGCCAAAGAGCCGCATGTGGCTCGCGAGCCACAGTTTGCCGACCACGGCCCTAGATGGTTGAACCCTCAACCTGCTTTGGGCTCTGTCACTTCAGGCAAGTTCCTTGACATATCTGCAAAGATTATAGGGGGCTTAAATGAGTTACTACATCTAATGTGCTTATAGCAGAGCCAGGCACATACCAAATGGGGGACAAGTTCTGTGATGGTGCTGATGCTACACTGTTCAGATGGAAGAAACATGAGAACTTTAGAAAACCTCTAGTCAGAATGTTTTTTTCTGTAGTTGAGAACACTGAGGCCCACTGTAACTCGAGCAGTGTGTGTCTTTGAGCTGTAACTGGTGCTTTCTGTGAAGTGGAGTCACTTGCTTAGGGTCCTGCAGCTTATTAACCACAGGACTGAACTAGATAGAGCCTGGTTCTCCTTATTCTTTATCCAGTTGGCTTGAAAGAAATTGCTTTATACTTTATGTAGTAATGTCTTCTTTCAATTTTTTCGCTAACATTTATAAAGATTATATTCACATCCTAAATCTTCTTTGTTTCATAAATCTTGTTTTAAGGTGTTGAATATACTAACATCTATAATTATGATTGTAGCTAGAAAGTGGTGTAGGGGTGGTTGTATGAAGTTAAAAGTTGAATAGTCAAGGGAGATGGACAAAAATAGATTGAGGGAGAAAATTACCATTTCAGTACCATTAATTTTAGGGCAAACCTGAGATAGGTAGTCTTGTCTCCCAGGATCATTATAGATGGGAAATGAAACTGAGGACTTGTTCAGGGTCACACAGACACTGCAACAGTTGAGCTAGGATTTGAACCCAGATTTGCCTCACTCCAAAAAGTGTTTTATTTTCCTCCATATGTTCTTGATTTCTTCTTGATAATTTTTTATTTAGTACTTTAGAGTGAGGTTTGTAAATACAGCCTAATGATGATTTTAATAGGTTTCTTGTCAGTAACCACGTGTCATAATACAAAATAAGATGGTTTATTCTAAGTGCTCTAGTTGTATAGAGTCATAATTTGACTAGTGGTTTATAGTTTTAGTTAGTTCAGTAGTGTTTATTTTCCATGTGAGTCTTGTAGAGAAGATGGGAGGCCTTGAGCTGCAGAGGGAAATGCAGAACCCTGGGAATTGGAAGATCTGGCCTGGGTCCTGACTCAATGACTAATCATGTCACTCTGGGCAAGTCACTCCACCTTTCTGGGCATCGTCAGCCATCCCATTATTCTACTAGGGCAGTGGTTCTCAACCTTCCTGATGCCGCGACCCTTTAATACAGTTCCTCATGTTGCGGTGACCCCCAACCATAAGATTATTTTCGTTGCTACTTCATAACTGTAATTTTGCTACTGTTATGAATCGTAATGTAAATATCTGATATGCAGGATGTATTTTCATTGTTACAA
>NW_006288615.1:2187036-2188737 GCF_000327345.1 Myotis davidii
CAGTGTTTTCCACGTTGTGTTTTGCAGAATACTAGTCTTATGAGAGATTAGGAGCTGTTGGTGGGAGAGGTTACAGAATGAAATATCTGTTTAGGAAAACACTCAGTTAAAAACAGTTAATCAGATTTAAAATTTGAGGTAGTTGTGTAATTTTTCTGTAGAGCTTGTCAGGGTTTTTATTTATTTATTTATTTATTTATTTTCCACAGTGTAAAAAGTTTATTTAGCCTTTAAGAGAGAAAGTCACAGAGGCTGAAGAAGTGAGCCAGCTGGGCTGCATGAACTCACAAAACAAGTTACAAAGGCAAAAGAAGGTCTATGGGAGCTTAGGAGAAAGAAAGCAAAGGATACGTGCCTAAGGAAAGAAGTGGGGGAAGGTGTGGGCATACTTGAGAGAAAGCATGCCAGGGTTTTTAATGTGCACTGTGACTGTCTAGGAAGGAAATATTGTGTACAGTATTTCCCAATTTTCCAAGATTATTTGGTCACAAGAATACCCCCTCCTCTAGAAAATACACTCAAAATATCTTGAAGGAAGGTTCTATTGCAAAACAATTTGGAAACCCCCTTATTTACATACTTACTAATATGTCATTCAAAGCACTTTTTTTAAAAAGAAAACTTTTTAAAAGATATGTTGATTTGAGGAAGAGAGAGGTAAGGTGAGACAGAAAGAGAAACATTGATTTGTGGTTTCACTTATTTATGCATTCATTGGTTGCTTCTTGTATGTGCCCTGACCAGGGATAAAACCTGCAACCTTGGCATATTGGGATGATGCTCTAACCATTGAGTACCCGGCCAGGGTTCAAGTAATTTACTTTGTGATTAGAATGATTACTTCTGTTAGGTCTGGAATCCAACTAAGGTTGGAATAATTTATTTTCAGTTTAGAATGAACATCTTAAATGAGTGGCTTTTCAATCCTTTATTTTTTTAATTTCAACCCACACTAAGAAATTACATTTTGCTCAGTGACCCAGCATATACATTAGCACACTGTCCAAACTGGAAAAGAAGCTTCATGAAACAATACCTAGACCTTACTATAGTGAGTGAGAAAACTAAAGCTCAGCCTAAAGATAAGAGGAAAAACTCTAACCTTAGAATTCCTGGATATTGTTTCTGGTTGTGTTTTCTTGGCCCGTTGTAAAAAGCCAGTTTTGCGTTGAGTAGAGCCTACACATAAAGTAGTTGTGAGGATTCATTAAAAAATGCTTTGCACAATGTGTCTGATATGCTAATTGCCCAATACTTTTATGATAACTGAAGCCCTAGAGTGCTTTCTGCTGCAACATACACACACTTTCAAAAGTATTTTAAGACTTTGAAAGTGTTGAAGCAGCCTTCAAGTGAACTTGGACTCTGATATGTAGCTGGATGTATCATTGGGTGTGATCTTAGTTGCTGAGTTTTATGCTGTATTCTTGTATGTAATTTATTCTTTTTTTTTAACAGCACCTTAAATTTAGAAGAATCTTCATAGCATGTATTTAAATACTAATACGTACATATCTCCACCAGTAATTAAACTAGCTTGCTTATAGTTTAGAACAGGGGTGGGCAAACTTTTTGACTCGAGGGCCACAATGGGTTCTTAAACTGGACCAGAGGGCCGGAACAAAAGCATGGATGGAGTGTTTGTGTGAACTAATATAAATTCAAAGTAAACATCATTACATAAAAGGGCACGGTCTTTTT
>NW_006288615.1:2188779-2201871 GCF_000327345.1 Myotis davidii
AACAATGAAACAAATTTTCCTGGAGGATGAGGCCTAGAAATCAGGATTTTAAAAAGATTCCCAAGTGATTCTAATGTGCAGCCAAGGTTGAGAACCACTGATTTAGAACAAGGTAAAAATTGCTATTCCATGTTTTATCCCTGTTTCTGCAGTTTTTTAATTCCCCCACCGTCAGTATCTTATATTTCTATTGGTTTAATTTTGTAGAAAAGAGACAGAGGAAATTAACAATGGTGGAAGCCAAATCCAGTTTGTAGACTATTCCCTGTTGTCCTGAACATAATTGGCTACTTCATACACTTATGTCACCTACTGATGTATTTTGTATTGTTTAGCCTTGGTTAAATGTTTTTCTGTTTGCTTCTTTTATTTGCCCATTTGTCCTCATTATGTCCTGAAGTTGCTGAAATGAGAGGTTCCAGACAGCATCACTGAGGCATGCCAATTCAGTATGAAAGTAGCATAAAGATTCTCTACTTGTGTAAACAAAAGGAATGAAGTAAAAAGGATAAATACAGGGGTGGGCAAAAGTTGATTGTGAAACACAGAGTTTATTCTTGTATTATTATTTATTAACTAGGAGCCCAGTGTACGAACTCGTGCACCTTGAAAGGAACTGTGGGCCGCGACGCTGCAGTGGGCACAGGGGCAGGTCTCAGCCCATCCTCCGTGCCCCTGCCTGGCCCCTCCTGCCACGGCCCTAGTCCACTGTCTGCTGGCAGCCCTGCTCCCACGCGCTGACGGCACCGGCCCCACTCGCACTTACTGACAGTGCAGAGCGATTGGGACCAGCACCAGCAGCAGGTATGAGCAGCAGCTGTTGCCCCGATAGCCCCTCAGGAGCAGGGGAAGGTGGAGAAGCCCTCAGGGGCCATCAGGGCTGGCAGCAGATGCGAGCGCCGGGTAGGACCACGGCATGCAGAAGCAAAGAATTTTCAGTAACCACCAGAGGCTCATCCCAATGACAGCGACTGGTGCCTCGCCTTGGTCTGGTGCCCCCGCTCACCTGTTCCACCATCCCACTGCGGCCAATGCCCACCATGTTCCGCGCATGCCCCCTGGTGGTCAGCGCACATCACTGCAACCATTTCAGTTATTCTGCTGTTTGGTCTATTTGCATATTAGCCTTTTATTATATAGGACTAGAGTCCCAGTGAACGAATTTGTGCACAGGTGAGGGCTGGGCTGGTGGGGGGAGGGGCCGCAGGCAGTTGGCTGGCCAGCCCTGCCCCCCAGTCAAATTCCTGGTCAAACTCCCAACAGGGGACAATTTGCATATTATTGGGAGGAGGAAGAAATTAGAAATAGGGATGAGAAACAAGTCATAGGAGTACATCTAGAGGGAGTGACCAGAAAAGACACTGGGTCTAAAGTGTGTATGTTGTGGACAACTTTGAAAGATCTAATAATAAAATATAGGATTATTTTATTATTATTATTTTTATTATTAACCTACTTTTTCCCACCTTTGGAGCTGCTCACATAGCACATATAGGTTACCTGCTGGTATAAAGTTTAAGACCTCCCTATATATTTACCTCATTTAATCCTATAGCAACCCTATTTTCACCCCCATATTTTCAAGTGAGTAAATGGAAAAAAAGAAGCTAAATAATTGGTCCGAAGTCATACACCTACAAAGGGGCCTGAGATTTAAAACCTTGGTCCCAACCCTAACCGGTTTGGCTCAGTGGCTAGAGCGTCGGCCTGCGGACTGAAGGGTCGCAGGTTCAATTCCGGTTAAGGGCATGTACCTTGGTTGCGGGCACATCCCCAGTAGGGGGCGTGCAGGAGGCGGCTGATCGATGTTTCTCTCTCATTGATGTTTCTAACTCTCTATCCCTCTTCCTTCCTCTCTGTAAAAAATCAGTAAAATATGTATTTTAAAAAAAACCATCCACTTAGTAGCATAATTTTTCCAGGAATTGAACCCTCTGGATTCTTTGTAATGCAGGCTCTGGTCCTTAGTACACTTGTCTCTTTAGTTCTCTGTAGAATGTAAAAGTTAAGGTATCTTACTTAGTACAAGACATGAAGGATAGCCCAGCTGGTGTGACTCAGCGATTGAACATCAACCCAGGAACTAAGAGGTTGCTGGTTCAATTCCCCATCAGGGCACATGCCCGGGTTGTGGGCTTAATCCCCAGTGGGGGGCATGCAGGAGGCAGCCAATTGATGATGTTCCTCTCGATTTTTCCATCTCTCTATCCCTCTCTCTTTAAATAAAATAAAATAACGGCCACAATCTTCAGAAAGAACAAAGTTGGAAGAATCACAATACCAGATATCAAGTTATATTACAAAGCCACCGTAATCAAAACAGCCTGGTCCTGACACAAGAACAGACATATAGATCAATGGAACAGAACAGAGACCCCAGAAATCAACCCAACCGTTACTCAATTTTTAACAAGGAGGCGAGAACATACAGTGGAGTAAAGACAGTCTCTTCAACAAATGGTGGTGTTGAAACTGGACAGGTACATGCAAAAAAAACTAGACCACCAACCTACACCAAACACAAGAATAAACCCAAAATGGATAAAAGACTTAAATGTAAGTTGTGAGACCATAAAAATCTTAGAAGAAACCAGAGGCAGAAAAATCTCAGACATCTCTCATAGCGATACGTTTACCGATACATCTCCTAGGGCCGTGGTCAGCAAACTGTGGCTCGCGAGCCACGTGCGGCTCTTTGGCCCCTTGAGTGTGGCTCTTCCTAAGCCTTAGGAGTACCCTTATTAAGTTAATAACAATGTACCTACCTATATAGTTTAAGTTTAAAAAATTTGGCTCTCAAAAGAAATTTCAATCGTCGTACTGTTGATATTTGGCTCTGTTGATGAATGAGTTTGCCAACCCCTATAGGGCAAAGGAAACTAAGGAGAAAACAAACAAATGGGACTACATTAAAATAAAAAGCTTCTGCACAGCTAAAGAAATCATCAACAAAGTGAAAAGAGAGCCCACTGCATGGGAGAATATATTTGCCAATGATATATCCAATAAGCAGTTAATTTCCAAAATATATAAGAAACTCATACAACTTAACAAAAGGAAGAGGGACAATCCAATTAAAAAAATGGGCAAATGACCTAAATAGACACTTCTCCATAATGGACATACAGAAGGACAAGAGACGTGAACAAATGCTCAAAGTCACTGATTATCTGAGAGATGCAAATTAAAACAACATGTGGTATCACCTCACATCTGTCAGAATAGCTACCATCAACAAACAAGTGTTGGGGTGGATGTGGGGAAAAGGGGACCCTAATGCACTGCTGGTGGGGATGCAGACTCGTGCAGCCACTGTGGAAAACAATATGGAGTTTCCTCAAAAAATTAAAAGTGGAACTCCCATTTGACCCAGTCATCCTACTTCTAGGAATCTATAATAATAAAAGCATAATATGCTAAGTAGATGGGGCATCCTTCCGGATGTCCTTTTGGGATGAAGCCAGGGCTGTAGTGTAGGATCGAGGCAGCCGCCTCGCCTGCGACAGAGGGATTGAGGCAGCCGCAGCTGCAAAGGCCTAATTTTGCACGAATTCCGTGCATCTGGCTCTAGTATATCCTAAGAAACCTGAAACACCAATCAGAATATATGCAACCCTAGCTGAGATTTGGAAACAGCCCAAATGCCCTCAGCAGATGAATAGATAAAAAAAAAAAAGCAGCAATAATGTCTATTTATTATTTTTTGCAGGTTACACACTTTCATAAATATTTGGTTTAGTTACCACATTTATTTGAGTTAGTAGCATTCTGCGGAAATAGTAAAGGAAAAAATCAAATGTCATGCTCAAAATTTTTGTACTAGTAAATAACTTTTTAATGTAAGTGAATGTATCTGTTGTAGCTCTCTTGAATGTTTTTGGGCCTCTACCTAAAACTTAACTTTTTATGCTCCCTTGGATATAAGATGTGTTTGTTGTGAATTTTAGATACAGCTTTCAGATAAAAAAGCAAGTTTTCCCTAGTGACTATGTTGTGATGTCAACACTCACCTGGAAAGTACCACTCCATAAAGTGTGGAATGTTCTTTTAGCAATAAGTGAAGGCATGTGGTTATTCTGTAAACAGAACTTGGGTTTATGGTGAGTTTTTCAACACCACCTGCCTTCCTTTTTGCTCAGTACTTTATTACCCACCAGAGCTTCATGAAATAACAAAATAATTTTTGTTTCCTTATGATTGTTGAGATTGTTACATAAAGCTCTCCCATTAATTGTAATACATTTCATTACTCTTATCCAAATTTACTTTTTGTACAAAACAAAGTTAAAGAAGTATCTCCTCTGTTGAAGTTTTAGACCTTTAGCACAGACTGTCCAGTGTAGCCTCTGAATTTGCTACCCAAATTATTTTATGGGTTCTTTTCATACAGTCAGGTGGCATGTATTAATCTTTTGTAGATATCTCTCTCTCTCTTTCTCTCTCTCTCTCTCTCTCTGTTAATTCTCACCTGAGGATTTTTTCCCCATTGCTTTTTCAGAGAGAGTGGAAGGGAGGAAGAGAAAGGGGGGGATGAGGAGAAAGAGAGACACAACAACTGATTGTCTCCCACATACACCCCAAAACGGTGCAGGGAACGAACCCACAACCCAGGTACGTTCCCTTCACCAGGAATCAAATCCGCTACTGTTCGATATGCCAGCCGATGCTCTAACCATTGGCCGGACAGGGCAGTCTTCTATAGATTTCAGTCTTCCTGAGTGTATGCCTCATCTCATAGCTGTATTCTAAGTCCTGGAACAACTCCTAGTGAATGTGTGCCACAAGATGAGGCATAACCACATCTTTTGGTCCACAAGCTAAGTTTTAGCTATGGTATTGGGAACTTTTCTCCAAAAGTTCAAGCAAGAGCTTTTATATTTGTTCATGCCAATCATTTGACAACTGAATTTCAGTTACTTCCTCTGAAATGAAATGTTTTATAGCCTTATTATTTCATCTCGAATTTTTCTCAACTCGGTCAAGACTCCATATACTAGTTAGTGTGTTGACATGGAGGGTAGAAAGGATATACTAGTATTGACTGTTTAGAAGTCTCAGAGAAATCATCCCTGGGTAAAATGTTCCACGTGATCTCTACAGAGCCGTGTCATTGTTTATTCTGTGACTGTAAATATACTGCTGGAAAAAGTCTATTTACACTAAATAACACCACAAGGTGGCCTTTGAGCATTTTAAAAAGAAAACAAACCTTCAAATCTCCAACTATGGTGCTTTAGCTAAGGCTGGTTTTGTGGCATGTTGGTGCTTTTATGGGCGTTTGGCCAGAACAGAAATAGCAGCTGGGACCTTGAAGGAGAGTGATTTTCCAGGTTTACATCTGATCCTCTAGAAGTAAGGTTGTAAATTTTAAAAAGGAAATTGTTTTCTTCAGAATACTGTATCTTCATCAAAATGACTAAAAGGAAAAAATAAAAATCATTTCATCCTTCTCAGGTGTAACTTTTTAGAACCACAGCAATTTCTTTTTCAATCTGTCTTGCTTGACAGAATATTTTATGAAAGCTTTTTTTTTTTTGTATTTTAACTTTGTTTCAAGTTTTTCATTTGTTTACAGTTCAAGTTTGAACTATGCCTTCTTTTTAAGGAGTTATCTTTTTTAAAGAGCAGAATTGGCTATTTGCTTTTCTTACCAAAACACTGGTGAGGCCATGATGTTTACCAATGATCATATGGGCTATGTTTATATAACCTGTGGCAAAGTGAGTAGTGAATATAACAAAGAACAATGGATTTATAATTTCATCCTTGAAGATTGACAGTTTCACATTTTAAAATGTGGACATTGATTAACTTTCATATTGTTAAAATACAGTGCTAATTTGTAAAGAAATAGTTGGAGTTCGTGTTTTGAAACTAATATTAAAACTATGATAATGTAACTCTTAATTCCTTAGAATATCTGTAAGTGAATCAGTGAAGATAAAACTAAGGATGGCAGATCCATAGTGATAAAAGACCTTTAAAATACTCATGGAAACCAATTAATTAGTTATGTATTACAGAAGTTTCTAAATACTGCTTTTTAATATGTAACTATGATTTTAAGTCTTAAACTACATGCTAAAATCTTTTTTGCCTTATGGTAATTTGAGAAGTTTGGCATTATGTATAAGATAGCTGTCATTAATAAAAGCTACTCAAATTAATTTTAAATCTGTTTTACAGACTACAGGTTCCATCCTATCAGTTGGTTGTGAAATCACCATAGCCCTGGTCAATGTGATCAGTTGATTGGGCATTATCCCATGCACTGAAGGGTCTTGAGCTCGATTCCTGGTCAGGGCATATACAAGGTTGGAGGTTTGATTCCCCAGTTGTGGTGTGGAAAGCAACCGATTGATGTTTGTCTCTCACATCAATGTTTCTTTCTCCCTCTCCTTCTCTCTCTAAAATTAACAGAAACATATCCTTAGGTGAGGATTAAACAAACAAATAAACAAAACATCAGCCAAGTGGGCTATGCCTAGCATTTTTAAAGGGAGGAAAGGGAGCAGGGTACTTGGATACAATGGCATAGAATAGAGAATATCAGTGTAATTTTACATAGTAAGAATAAGTGCTGTTTGGTGATACTTTGTGTGTGTGTGGGAGGGGGGTACTTATTTTTTATATATGAATACATGTGTGTCATGAAGTCAGAAATGTGTAAGCCGTCACTGCTAGCAATAATGCAGTTAGGTGGCTTGGTGGCCCTGTGATTGTTTAAATGACTGTACACACAATAGAGATTCCTGACAGGCTTTCACTGGAAAGCTTCTGTATTTGTGCTTTTAACAGGGAGTTAAGGGAAACCCATGTGACTTGCTGATCAGATTTGTATTTGACAGGAATCTGGTAAGGAACGCTACTAGCACACTGGACAACAGTCAAGAGCCAAGAAAAAATTTTAATGTCATACTGTATACTGAATCTCAACCAGAAGCAATTTCTTTATATATAAAAGCCTAAGTGACTGTTACGACAGAACCGTGCCGGGAGCCGGTCCATCCTTGCTGCTTGACACAGTCGCTGCAGGGAAGAAACATCTGCACAGCATATGTTTCAAGGGACCTGGCGTATATGACATACTGTTCTTAATGTTTGCTCACCTTCTTGGCGCTATGTGTTTTAACCAAGGTCATCTCTCCTAGAAAGGTTGTTTCCCCAGGTAGGGATTTTTCCCTGAAGTCAGGGAGGGGATGAAACTCCTTAACTAAGTGCCAGGCTGGTAGTTACTCACTTTAACTACAAACAATCACGCTTAAACTACATAATCTTTACTCCCCGGAATGGAGATAAGAAACACCCTAACCTTTGCAATAAAAATTGACAGGATTAAAATCAACTAGATTGTGGCTAGAGATCCTGGCAAGGCTGCTGATCAACTGAACGCTGTCTCCGTGTCATTCCTTCTTCACCGACTCCGTCCACACCTTTGGGGACCCCTGGACCTGCTGGGGTTGGACCCCAGCACGACCGGTCAACCAGTCGCTATGATCAGTGCACTCCCACAGGGGGAGCACCACTCAGCCAGAAGCCAGGCTCACAGCTGGTGAGCGCAGTTGTGGCGGCGGGCGCAACGGGCCAGGATGAGTGCGAGCTGTATGGCGCCGGCTCCTCCCTGGCTACCTGCCACTTGGCGCACTGTTACATCCCCTGAGGGGTCCTGGATTGTAAGAGGGTGCAGGCCAGGCTGAGGGACCCTTCACCCCTGCACAAATCCGTGCACCGGGCCTTTAGTAATCGAAATAATTGTTTAGTCCTGATGCAATAGTAAACAGTGGGTAAAGATGTGGTTCATTAATGGAGAAGACTTAGGTCAGTTAAATTGTTCAATAGAAAGCAGCCAAGTAGTGTGATTATCACAACTATTAATGGAGTTTAAGACTACATTTATGAAATATAGGGATAGGTAGTCTTGGCTGGTCAGATCACATATGGAATATAGCGACCAGTTTGAAACACCACACTCTTAAAGAGGAATGCTGACAATCTGGAATGCCTGGAGGATAAATGAAGGGGTCCTGTGGTTGAGTCAGTTCCCCCAAGGTTCATTTTTAAATCTATAACAAGACCACAACTGGATAAATTTTACAGGAATTTTGTTGCCAACTATGCTGAGCGTAGGACAGATTGAGTATGAATATATGGCGGCTTTTGCTCCTAGACAGCTCACGGGCTAGTTTGGTGCTGGTAATCTATACTAATATAAGGGTAATATGCTAATTAGACCAGGTCAACTGGCCATCTTTTGGACGTCCAACTTCCTTCCGGAGAAAGTCATGTTAGTGGGGGCCAAGGCAGAAAGGGCAGTTGTGGGCAAGATCAGGCCAGCAGGGGAGGGCCGTTGGGGGCGAGATCAGGCCAGCAGGGAAGGCAGTTAGGGGCAATCAGGCAGGCAGAGGCAGTTAAGGGTGAACAGGCCAGCAGGGGAGAGCAGTTAGGGGCGAGATAAGGCTGGCAGGAGAGAGCCGTTGGGGGCGAGATCAAGCCAGAAAGGGAGGGCAGTTGGGGGCAACCAGGGTGGCAGGGGAGGGCAGTTAGGGGTGAGATCAGGCCAGCAGGGGAGGGCTGTTGGGACCGATCAGGCTGGCAGGCAGAGAGGTTAGGGGCAATCATGCAGGCAGGCAGAGGCAGTTAGGAGCAATCAGGCAGGCAGGCAAGTAGGTGAGCAGTTAAGAGCCAGCGGTCCTGGTTTGCGAGAGGGATGTCCCCAATTGGAGAGGGTACAGGCTGAGGGGACACCCTCTCCCCCACCCCCCTGCACGAATTTTGTGCACTGGGCCACTAGTTTATATATTAACACGTTTTATTAGACTGTTCAAAAGTTCTTTCAACATCAAATCTCTCACTTTCTATTTACTCCTGTCGTGGATGCCTCCGTGCTCAGGGCATGATGATAAAGGTCTACCAAAAAATAATCCTACCTGATGCTCACTAAAATTGCTGCCCAGGATTGATGGTGTATTCTGTCAACTTCTAGATCTATTATTTACCTCTGGCTTGGCTTGGACTGGGATAAAGTCTCAGAATAGGAATTCTGTCACATTGCCAGTGGAATTCATTCCTAAAAGACATGTCTATAAATTCATTTTTAAAAATATTCACAAGTCATAGACCTATAATTATGAAAAAATGTATCAAATGTTTGACATCATACTTATTTAACATGTATTTAACTATAGTTACTATATATAAAGAATATATTCTGCCTCCACCCAATAGCTTAATTATTTGGTGACTAACTGGAGAAAGCTCATGAATTCATGATATAGTGATTTTTTTTTTCCTTTTCAGGGTTTATTTCATCAATAACATTCACTCTTGCCCTAGACAAAAACAATTAGATTATGATTTGTCTTCCATCAACTCCGTTTTTGTATGAATAACCAAGGTTTCTTCTCAACACTTTGTTTTTAAATAAGAAGCTATAAATAAATAAAGCTTTAAATGCTCTTTGGTCCAAGTTAAACACCTCTATTTCTCAGAATTCAGACTCGGGCACTCTGGTCCCCGCTCTCCCAGGAAGACCTGGGGCCTGTGATTTCTTGATTGACTTTGTCCCACAACTAAGCAATGCTAGTGTGGAAGTTATCATACTTTGTCAAACTCAATGAGTTATTTCAAATGAAACTTCGAGCCAGAGCTCTGATGTGTAGTTTGAACTCAAAGATAGCAGCTGCTATTACTATTTCTTATTATAATCTTGTCACTTTTCTTTGAAGAAATAATTGGAGCATATCACGTACAAAAATATATAATTGTCCTATTGAAAAATCCCAGGAAGGACAAAAATAAGAGTTTGGAGAGAGTCTCACTCTAAGTGACTCAATGAAGGTTGGCTTATGGTAATTAGAAGCACCCGTTGCAGGGGAATTGCTAAAGGTGCTTATTAATAAAGCAGGTTGGTTCCCTTTGAAACAGAATCCCAGGGATTGAACAAAAACTGTGTTTCTAGATCTTATATTCTTTTAAATACTTCTACCATCTAGGTTGTAAAAAGAGTGTCACTATGATTCCTGCATAGTATCCAGTGTTGAACATCATTGGCCTCAGAAAGTCTGGTCAAGATATACTAATTGCAAAACACATTCCAAAGTTTTAAATGCTCTTAAACACTTAGTTTTGGTTTTGACATAGTTGATGAACTATGCGTTTTATAGCTTTGGTAATTAGCCAAAGATTGAGCTGCTTCTTAAAGCTATTCATGGTTTATTTAATGGAACCAAGTTATTGCATCCATTTGCTTTTAAGAAGAGCATGTATCCTGCCCTGGCCAGGTGGCTCAGTTGGTTGGAGCATCGTCCTGTACACCAAAAAGGTGGCGGTTTCGATTCTGGTCAGGGGACATATCTAGGTTCTGGGTTCAATCCCCTGTCAGGGCACCTGATCAGTGTTTCTCTCTCACATTGATGTTTCTCTCCATTTAAAAGCTGAATCAAACTTTTAGATGCCAAAATTTAAAAAAAGTTAGGATAAGATCATCCATTGTATATGGATAAGTCTAGTGCAGTAGTCGGCGAACTGCGGTTCTCGAGCCACATGCGGCTCTTTGGTCCCTTGAGTATGGTTCTTCCACAAAATACCACGTGCGGGCACGCACGTACAGTGCGATTGAAACTTCGTGGCCCATGCGCAGAAGTCAGAATTTTGTGGAAGAGCCACACTCAAGGGGCCAAAGAGCCGCATGTGACTCACAAGCCACAGTTTGCCGACCACTGGTCTAGTGCACCTAAAACAATATCTGGCATGTTGCAGATACTCAGCATTTATTTGAAATTACACACTTTCTGTGACTGCTTAATTAAGTACCTTAATAGTTCTTGTATGCGACAGTCTTATTGTATGTGGGGTTTTTGTTTGCAGTTTTGCATTTGACCACCAAGTTTATGAGTTAGATTTAACATATGTTAGTGTCAAGGCCTATGAACTCAACTGTCTAGGAATGTGTTCTCATTCAGCAGTTTTTCATTATTGCTTCTAAAAACTTACACCCACTCCACACACACACCAGAAAGTTGTCCTCTTTAGAGCAGGTACTATTGATACAATTCTTGAGTTTGAGGCATATAGTGAGGGCACAGTTAGTATTTGAATGAATGTCCTAACTACTTTTCAGTATTTGTTAATATATAGGTGAATAGAGTTAGAGTTAGGAGTATGTTGCACAGGCCAAAAGCAATCAGATTGCCTAACAGCAGTGCCTAACAATCCTAACTCTAATGGTGTTAGGCTTTGATTTTTCAGTGGGTTCTCTGAATGTTTAGCACTTTCATGGGGTGGAGCTGCTTGTACTTTTAGGGGTATTAACGTAACAGCAGTGACTTGAACTTTTGTGCTTTCTAAAATGGAAGTGACCATTTCTAGTATCATCTGGTCTTCATCGGTTTTGGAGAAAGGAGTAGACTTTTAGTACAAAAGACCGCAAATATAGAGCATAAGTAATAAAAAGGATAATACATACCCAACTGTTAGTATCAGTTGTTTACAAAGGCTTTGCAGGTGATTTTCACTTTCTATCTTGTTTGGTCCTTTAATGTTTAAATTTTGCATACTAATCAACATAACCATTTTTAAAAGCTGGAAGTTTGATGCTCAGTTATGAGCACAGATGCAGGAGTAGATAGCCTTTTATTATTCTGACCCCCAACCCAACCCCTTTCCCTCCAAGGTTATAGAAGCTAGCAGAAGTCTATGCTTATGTAAACAAAAAGCAGTGCTGCTTTTTAAATATATATAATTATTTTAGTGGTTAGTGAATGTGACAGTCATTGACAAATTTTTCAAACAACCCATAGGGATGATAATGGCCCCATTGACAACAACCCCTGCCCAATGTGGAGAATAGTAAGGTCTACACACTTGGTATATGTAGGGTTAGAGAGATTTAGACAATAGAATTGACTAAAATTGTGAACTGATTATGGAAGAGTTAACATGTGGAGAGTCTAGTATGATGACCAAATTTTGTGATTGGGTGAATAATGTATCTGTTCCCTTTGAAGCAGAGTTTGGGGACAAGGTTTGAGTTCTCTGGAAGACATCTACTAGTATAAGGAGTAGCAGTTGTTAATGTAGGCTGATTGGTTGGGGCATGAAATAGATTTCAGGTTGTTGAAATCATGGGTAGATGAGATTACTCAGAATATAGGGTAAAAAGACAGCCAAGGGTGGAACCTTGAAGGACGTAAAGATGAGTCATTGAATTAAATGCAGAAAGAAAGAGCATTTGGAGAGACAGGAATACAATTAGAGGAGAGCAATGCATGAAAGCTAAGAGGTGTGCAGTGCTAAATAGTCATGAAAATTCCTTTCATGCAGACTTAATAAATTCCATAAATGCCTATTTTAATATAAAAGTAGAATGTTAAATTATTCTCCACCCCTGCCTCCCCAACTCACCCCCCAAATTTTCAAGTTGAATTTACCCTCCAAGGCTCCTTTCTTGGGGGGATTCAAGTGTACATCACTGATTGCCATCAGGAGCATGCTTTCCTCCAGTTTGAGAGATGTGGTTTCCAAGTCCTCTTTAGAATCCTTAACAGTGCCTAGCTTTCTCCCAGTTGCATTAATAATTTTGACTCAGCACAAGAAGTCCTATTGAGATTTATTATGAACTAATTTTTTTTAGCAGAACAGGGGCAAATTTTTTCAATTATAATATTTATTTTTGTCTAGTTTCTAAATGAACTCCAGTTATGTTCAAAACACAGTTTAGGCAGTTTTAAAACACTTTTAAGGAAAAAAATTGAACATACAGAAAAGTTGAGTAGCAATAAAAGCCCATATTCTCACCATTAAGATTTAAAAATTAAGGTCTTACCAGATTTGCAAATGTGGTGCTCAGGCTTAGAAGTAATAGGCATATTCAGGGAACAGAAGGATCTCAGTATGGGTAGACTTCTGTAATAAAGGCCAGAGGGCTGTGCTGTGAGTTGAAGATGGGCAAAGCCTAGAGGCCCCTGGCAAGGATTTGGATTTTTTTTTTAATATATTTTATTGATTTTTCACAGAGAGGAAGGGAGAGAGAGAGAGAGAGAGAGACAGAAACATCGATGAGAGAGAAACATCGACCAGCTGCCCCCTGCACAT
>NW_006288615.1:2201927-2210259 GCF_000327345.1 Myotis davidii
TGGCCGGATACAGCCCTCAGGCCGTAGTTTGCCCACGGCTGCTCTAACCCCTGGGCCAAACTGGTCAGGGCAAGGATTTGGATTTTATTATAAGGGCAATGAAAAGTTACTGAAGGGCATTTATCAATGGGTTCTTGCTATTTTTAGTTCCTAAAATTCCCCCAGTACTTCTAATTAAATACTGCTGATGATAAAGGAAGAATGGGGGAAATGAGAAAGGCAGGCAGATTGTTATGGTGAAAGGTGTCTTTTAGCCATCATAGCCCTTGTTTTTAACCATTGGTACCTTTAGCTTGAGAATCTCCATACTCTTGGAATTCTCAGTTCAGAAATTCAGATACATGCCTGTGTGTTTCACATCTTTCAAGGTTCCGGAGCACTTTGAATGGTACTGCTTCTGTATTGCTTGATGGTGGACAAGGCTCTTTTGAAGGCACTTTTCCACTTCTGGGAAAAAGCAGTGTGGGCTAAAGAGTCCATTAGTGGTGCCTTTGCTATTATTTGAGCATTGTTGGATAGTCATTTGGTGCTTGACAAAGGGATTAATCTCTAGTTCTTATGAGTAAGGATTGAAATGAAGAGACTGAATGAAGCAAGAGTTGAAGCAATGAAGCTCAACATTTTTAAAAACAAAGTTTGTATTTGGTTCCAAGTCTTTTTGTTCCTCTTTATAATCACTAAAATCAGTTAGTGATTCATGAATCTGTTCAATCATGTATTTTTTAAAAATAAAATTGTATTCAATAGAAAAAAAATCAGCTTTAGCTTTGTTGCATGCATCCGCATGCATAAGTATGTAATTAAATACATTTCTTACTTGTAGATCATGATCAAAGTTTGAAAAACACTTATGATTTACTGGCTCTATCCAGCTTTCACAATTAATGCAATTAGTTCATTGGTAGCCTTACTTTTTCATTTAGCTTTCCATTCAATTGTGTTACGGATAATACCTTTTATGTATTAAGGAGGGATTGTTTTAGATAATTCATTGATTTCTCAAAAATCACACATGTGTAAAAAATAATAATACATGTGTGTAATTGAAGGAGGGCAAATAGTTACAAAAAGGGCTTGTAAGAAAAAAATACCAGTTCTTCCCTCCTTTTCCTTCTCCACTATTCAACTCTTTGGATCGATTGTTTTTGGTATCTTTTCCACAACTTTAATGAGCATACTTGTATGACACATCCATGATTTCACCATATTACTCAAAACATCTGCCTCAAGCTGCTTATGTTTTCTTTATTACACTCATAAATTCAGTAACAATCAATACTCAGTATCTCTATGCATATTAAGCTAACATGTTTAATAAGAGCTCTATTTCTTAAAGCATGACTCTTCTTTCCCTTTTAGCAATGGTCTACCCACTTGGTCTTCACATAAGAGCCATTCAATAATTTTAAACTTTTCTATGTTGTCAGTTAATTTTTATTTTAAAAGTTGGATCACTGCCAAAACCGGTTTGGCTCAGTGGATAGAGCGTCGGCCTGCGGACTGAGAGGTCCCAGGTTCGATTCCGGTCAAGGGCATGTACCTTGGTTGCGGGCACTTCCCCAGTGGGGAGTGTGCAGGAGGCAGCTGGTCGATGTTTCTCTCTCATCGATGTTTCTAACTCTCTGTCTCTCCTTTCCTCTCTGTAAAAACTCAATAAAATATATTTTAAAAAAAATAAAAGTTGGATCACTGAGTAGCATACATTAGTTAGTATAAGATATTTAAGCTTAATACATAGCAAACTTAGACATAAGAAACAGATTCTAAGGCAGAAGTTTTAAGGCGTGTTATTTACTTGTCTTTGCTCTGCAAATTCTTTGACAGTTGAGTTGTGTAAGAATTGGTGAATTTGAGGACCTAAATGAAAGAAAGCAAAGGATTTGTTTATTACATTAATACTTTAAAATAATAACTATATAATCCTGGCCAGGTAGCCTGGTTGGTTGGAGCTTCTTTCCAATGCTCCAGGGTTGTGGTCAGGGCATATGCAGGAGGCAACCAACAACAAATCGATGTTTCTCTCTCCCTCTCAAATCAATCAGTCAATAAACAAGTAAAATAAGAACTATATCATTCTTATTTACAAGTGTTATAATAAAATTATTTGTGTAGTTTTTATTTTTTACGTAATTATTTTAACTATATTTTTAAAATAATATATCATAAAGGAATATATGAAGTGTGAGGGAATGAGAGGGAGAGGAGAAGAAGAGCAAATGTGAGCATGTCATGAATAGCTTCACCACTGTGACTGGATCCTGCTGAGGAGTAACCACTTCTTGTTTTGGTCCTTGTTGCTCACTGTATTTCCTCAAAATACAGCCTTATTAGTTTATATGTTCTGCAAACTCTTGACTGCCTGGTGTACTAATTACAAGGAGTAATGTGTTGTGCCTCTCCTTATCTGTGCTCTCTTCGGCAGCTGTACTCTGTACTATGAACAGTATTTGGTGTATAGTAAGACTTTTTAAAATCCCCTTTGCCCTGGAAAGTCACTTCTTCGACCATTGAGCCAGAGCTGAAAATATCTCTGTTGCATAGCACCATAACATTTCCTGCAAAATACCGTTTCATTCCCACCCTCCACCCAGCATTGACTGTGGCATCACTGCCATTCGTTGTAGAGTACTAGAAAAGATATTTTCGGAGAGTTGACTGTGTAAATCCGCAATGTTTATGGAGAATCAACCTCTTTACTCCTCACCCCCCTCAAAAAAAAAGTTGAAAAGAGAAACAGGATGGAAAATAATTATCCAGGATTTGTGTTTCATGTAGGCAGATAATAAAAGAAAAACATAACAGTCCCATGGGAGTAAGTTGCCTATAATTGACCCACAATTCTTGTCTTAGAAAAGATATTCAGAAGTAAATTTATGCACCTTTGAATTTTGAGAACCTATGTTTGAGGATATTTCCTTATGTTTAATAAAGTGTGGTTTTAATTAAACAATGAAGGGTTTACAAGCTGACAGAATGTGAGCTAGATAGGTGATATTTGGGTATAGAGAGTGCTCAGATGAAAACACATCAAAATGCAACAAAATAACATACCTGTCCATGATTTAATTGTAAGTTTAACATTGGCATTTATTTGCATGCTTTTTCTCTCCTGAATGCTTATTTGTAAATAGATATGTAGATCTCTGTATCTCAAATGTTAGAGAAAAACAGTCAAATACTTTCTTCAAATGAAGTCTTAGGCAAAGTTCAAAAGAAGTATAATGCTATGCAATAGAGAAATTTTTTGTTGATATGGGAGGGATGACAAAGTAGGGTTGAGCTATCTGAGATTTGCCTCTCTCTAATTTGACAGAGGTGGGGGTAGGCGTCAGGGACAGTTAAATATAGGAGTTTGAAACTCACAGTTTGCAAACCACTGACCTAAGTGATCCATAAGGTTCTTCTCAGAAGTGTTATCTTTTGGTATCTTATACCAGGTTTAATGCCTATGAGTTTAACTTATTTTAGTTTATTTAGTGAAAGAAATCATAACTTTTTAAAATATTTCTTTTATTGATTTCAGAGACTGTGTTTTTTTAAAAAACATATTTTTATTGATTTCAGAGAGGAAGAGATAGAAACATCAATGATGAGAGAGAATCATTGATGGGCTGCCTCCTGCAGGCCCCAAACTGGAGATCAAGCCCGCAACCTGGGCGTGTGCCTTGATTGGGAATTGAACTATGACCTCCTGGTTCATAGATTGACACTCAACCACTGAGTCACTTCTGACATGTTCCCAAGTTACTTACATTGTTTGTCTTGTTAACTTTGTTTTTTCAAGGTGAGTTCTTGAAATAGTTGATGTGTCCTTTTTTTTAATATATATTTTTAAAATTGATTTCAGAGAGAGGGAGAGAGATGGAAACATCAATGATGAGAGAATAATTGATTGGCTCCCTCCTGCATGCCCCCCACTGGGGATTGAGCCTGCAACCGGGGGCATGTGCCCTGACCAGGAATCAAACCATGACCTCCTGGTTTATAGGTTGATGCTCAACAATTGAGCCACATCGGCCAGGCTGATGTCTCCTTTTGCACCATGTAATGTTGTGGTTGATTTGGTGGGAATGTTGTTTTCTGCTGCCCACAAAAATTAAGAACTTTCAGAAGTTCATTTATCTGCATGGTGTTACCCCGTGAGTTCCTTCATAGGAGATAGTTGTATGTAGGTAGAAAGAGTACACGTTGAAACTGGTTGTTAAGGATTTGAGGGTCTGATGGGAGGTTTGTTCAAGGTTCTCTCCAACTCCTATGCTGTGACTAACTGAAGAGGAGGGAAGGGGAGGGTGGGTGGGCTGTGGAAGTATGTGCCCACCAAAGTACTTAGGAGGAACAGCATGAACACTGGAAGAGAGGCCCCTGGAGAGACCCAGATAGTGGGCCTGTTGCTAGTGCTGTTTGACTAAGGTCATTACCTAAACTTTGAGGCTCCTTGACTCAGTTTCTCTACTGTAAAATAGAGATAGCTATTAAGGATATTTTGGATCAAAACAGACCTGAGCTGGTTTTGCCACTTAGTACTCAGCATTGGCTTGGCAGAACGAGGTGCCCTGTGAAGGATAGCTGCTTGCCCCTACATTGTCAGCACCTGCATGTTCCTCCTCAAATGGAAATGGTTGGAAGAGCAGGTGATAAAAAAGGTTTTTGAAAAGTAGAAGTGTTCTACAATTCTAAGATATATCTGTATTATCATTTCTCACATATACTGGTAGATTTCCCAGTTCCTACTGATTTAGAAAGTATGTCTTCTAATTGACATCACTTTCTTCTTACTTGTACCTTGTACTGTGTCCCCAGCTACAGCAGGCAGAGTGCAGCGAGGTGCCTGTCGCCACCGCCATGCCGTTCCCATTTGGGAAGTCTCACAAGTCTCCAGCAGATATCGTGAAGAACCTGAAGGAAAGCATGGCCGTGCTGGAGAAGCAAGACATTTCTGACAAAAAAGCAGAAAAGGTATGTATTTGGCATTATTTTGTATTTTCAATCTTTTGATTAGGAGCAAGTGTAAATAAATTATGAGGTGATTAAAAAAAATTAATAAATCCCAATTTGTATTTTAAAATACAACATTTGCTGCTGTTTAAACACCAGGTTTTCTCCTGTACTGCTGACTACTAAACATATTTCTAACTTTTTTCTTCGTCTTTTTCATTTGAGGTTTTCAAGTTTATTTAAATTTTGTGATTTTTTTATTGTTGAAATGATTTATCTGATTCCTAAAATCAGTGTTTCCACCAGTAGTCTTCCTGGGGAGTTAACCTCTTCTGGTTTTCTTTCTGTGTTCCCTGCTTCCATGATGAATATCTCCCTCTACCCAGTCACTACAGCCCAAACCTGACTTTCATCCCAATCTTGTCTCCCTGCTCTCCTTTAAAATGTCATCTTTCACTGATAATACAAATCCCTACTTCCTGAGGGGGTTATGAATTGATTCTGACTTCCATTCCTACTTAGTGAGAATCCTCATGACCTTTCTTATCTCTAAAATATTTCCCTTGCCTTAAACCTTCACTGCAGGCTCCTTGCATGGCACACAAGACTCTGTGACCTCATCTCTCTTCTCTAGGTGAATTTCAACCCCTCCCTTATTCTTGTGTTCTAGCATCTCAACTTGCCTCTGTTCGTTGAAAGTAACTAAAGCACATGATCAGCTATACTGTTTTTCATGCCTTTGTCTTATTCTTCCCCATCCGCCCCCCATCCATTTCCACCTCAGCCCTATTCATCTTTCAGAACCTCCCTATACATTACTTTCTTTCTTTTTCAGTTGAGTGCATGGTGATAAAAACTATAATGACAGCTAGTATAGTTTGGTGTCACTGCTTTGAGTCTGGCTAAGGGGTCAGCACCAGCAATCAGTGCAAATGACAGTATAGTGGGAAAGGGCAAATTGTATGTTAGTTTGATGTGAAAACAGTTTTGACCCCACAAACCCCTTGAAAGGGGTCCACACTTTGAAATCTACTGTGATATTTAATGAAAAGAGTATGTGTGTATGTATGGTGGCGTTGGGTAGGGAGAATATCCTAATTTACATAGGTTATATGGAGGAATTCTTATTGAGGAAGTGACATTGGAGGCGAATCCTATAATGATAAAGCTTAGTCTCTGATGGAGTTCATATCATCTACTTGATTAAAATCAGTGGTTTTCAACCAGGGGCAATTTTGCCCTCCAAGGGGACATTTGACAATGCTTAGAAACACTGTTGGTTATAACCCAATGAGAAGCTGCTACTGGCATCTAGTTAGTACAGGCCAGAGATGGTGCTAAACATGAGACCTCTCTTCCACCCCCAAGAATTATGTGGCCCAAAATGTCAGGAATCCTGCTCTATACCTAATCACAAATAGACCTTTCTGCTATTATAAGGCAAAGAAAAATAGTTGAATTTTTCAAAAATAAATTTTATTTTAAAAGAAGTGGGCAACTCTGAAAAGCAAATAGATGAAAAATCTATTTATTCTGAAACTAGAGGCCCAGTGCACGACATTCGTGCAGTAGGGGGTTAGGGGGTGGCCCCTCAGCCCAGCCTGTGCCCTTTAGCAGTCTGGGAGCCCTCGGGGGATGTCGGACTGATGGCTTAGGCCCTCTCCCTGCCTAAGCCATCCTTCAGACATCTGTAGCGCTGCCACAGAGGTGGGAGAGGCTCCCGCCACTGCTGCTGTGTCAGCCCGGTTTGTGGCTGAGCAGCGCACTGATGACCAGGGGGCAGCTCCTGTGTTGAGCGCCTGCCCCCTGCTGGTCAGTGCGCTTCATAGCGATCGGTCATTCTGCCGTTTGGTTGATTGGCATATTACCCTTTTATTATATAGGATAGGATGGATTAAGAATAGGGAGAAAAACCCTGAAATTTCTGATTCCCTTTCTTATCAAGATTCAGAAGGAGGTAGCAACTAATTCAAGTGGTGATGAGAGGGAACTGAGACCTGAAAACAATGGAAAGATAAAAATCTAATCAATCTAGAAATTGTTTTCTTAAGCATTTTATTTATGATAGCAACAAAAAAGAATAAGATGTCTGAAAATACTTTCATCAGAAAGTATGCAAGAACCTATATGAAAAAAATTGTAAAACCTTATTCAGAGGCACAATAGAATGATTGGTCTGTGTTATCAAATGGAATATAGTTAAGATGCCATTTCTTCTCAAATTAACCTTTAATCATTCAAATCACAGGATCTTGTTGTAACTTGACAAAAAATAATTCTGAAGTTATGGAAGAATAAATACAGTAGCTCAAAGTTATGGTGGAATCTAAGAAATAGGAATTCTACTTTGCTTTAAAGTAAAACACATACTTTATACATCCAATCTTCATCTTCCCCTACTCTCTATATATAAAAGTCTAAGTGACCATTACTACCGGATGATCGGCCGGTAGATATGATGTGCACTGACCATCAGGGGCAGATGCTCAACGCAGGAGCTGCTCCCAGGTGGTCAGTGCGCTCCCACAGCCAACCTCCCGTGGTCCTTACCCCCTGACCAGCCAACCTTCCGCGGTTCCTCCTCCTGGCTGGCCGGCCCCAATAGGCCCCGATTGGTACTGGGCGAGATAGCCCTGATCACCAGCCAGGCCGTGGGACCCCACCCATGCACGAATTCGTGCACTGGGCCTCTAGTAGTTAATGAAATTCCATCCTTCTAGTTGTTCAGGCCAAGGTCTTGAGTCATCTATGACTCTTTTCACACTTCCCAAGTCCAGTTATGAGCAAATCTAGCAACTTTATCTGGGAGGAAAAATAAAAGAGCCAGAATCTAACCACTTCTCCCCATTTCCTAGTTACCAGCCTAGTCTGAGCTGTCATGATCTCTGTTCTGGATTACTGTATTGATCTTCTAATTGGTTGGTCTTTTAAAACATGAATCAAATGATATTTTCTTCAGGGCAGAAGTCAAAGTCCTTATACTAGGGCTCGAACTAAGTTCTACAGGGCAAATCCTGCCTAGGCCTGTCTTGTAAAGGCTCATGAGCTAGAAATGGTTTTAACATTTTTAGAGGGTTGGTTTAAAAAGCAAAGAAGAATAATGCAAACTTATGTGGCCTGCAAAGCTTAAAATATTTACTGCCTGCTCTTTTACAGAAAAATAAATGCCGACCCTTGGCCCATGGCCTCAATGATTCCTTCTCTTAGTACTCTCCTCACATTGGCTTCCTTTTCTAGTCACATACTAAGTCACACCCTTTAAGTTTTTGCATTTGACAGTTCCCTTTGCCTAGAATGTTCTTCCCCAGCTTACTCCCTTATTGCTTTCAAGTGTTTGCTCAGTGTCACGCTTGACCCAACCACCCCCTGTGTAAAATGCAGCCCTGCCCTCCGACAT
>NW_006288615.1:2210296-2239909 GCF_000327345.1 Myotis davidii
TACCTATGTAGCACTTAACATTTTTAATGACTTAATGGTGTTTGTTTAATATTTCTTCCCCCTGTTAGAATATAAGCCTTCCAAAGACAGGGCTCAATAACTTTGTATTTATTGAAAATGGAGTAAAAGCAGAATTAACATGAAACATTGTCACTTTAGGATTCGTGCTGATTTCTTAATTCCTACTAAATAGGATAAAACAGGTATTTGGAATATTGTAATGACTTGTATATTGAGTTTGTGGCTAGTAAGAGGATATCAATGCTGGTATGTTCTGAATTTTATGATGCTGGCCAAGTATCACATTCCCTTTCAGTGCTACTATCCACAGAAGCAGTGAGATAAATGACCCTTCTCAAGAGGTCTGTCCTGTTGGTCCTAGTAGCTTTCAGTTTTGTGTTCATTAACTAACTCCCTCTGTACTTCAGGATGCTCAGAGGACAGGAATTTTTTTTGTTGTTGCATGATTAATTACACCCAGTGGATTTGATTACTGGATTACTCTTAGCTTCCAGTGATCTGTTGCAGGATACCATCCTGAAAAAGCTAGAGACAGATGGCTTCACTAGAGATTTCTACCAGACATGTAAGAAATCACACAATTTCTACACAAACTTATCCAGAAAATTTTTGTTTCTCACCTTATTTCATGAGGCCAGGATTACACTAATACCAAAACCAAAGACATTACAAGAAAACTATAAACTAATCTCTTATGAACATAGATGCAAAAAATTAGCAAATTGAATCTAACAGTAGGATAATAACATCATGACCAAGGGGAATTTATTTCCAGAATGTAGGGCTAATTTAACATTAAAAAAATCAGTCAATGTAATTTATTGTATTGACATTACATTAGTAGACGTGGGGGGAATAAAAAACCACAGCCTTCATTTTCTATGAAAACTCAGCAAACTAGGAATAGAAGAGAACTTTCTCACCATAATATAAAGTGCATCCACAGAAACGCTACAAGTGGCATTGCACAGAACAGTGAAACACTGAATCACTTATCTCCAAGATCAAGGATAAGTTAGGAATGTCCACTTTCACCACTTCTACTCAACTGTGTACTTGGCGATTCTAGCCTGTGCAGTCAAACAAGAACAAGAAATAAAGGGCATGGAAAGGAATTAAAAAACAGTCTGTATTTGTGAATGGCATGATCATCTACATAGAAAAGCTAAAAAAATCTATTAAAAAAAGTTCATAGAACTAATAGGGTGCATTTAGTAAGGTTACAGGTTACAACATCAATATATAAAGAGCAATCATATTTCTGTATAATAATGAAAAACCCAAAAATGAAATTTTAAAAAACACATTTGGAATAGCATCAAAATATATGAAACACTTAGGGATAATCTGACAAAAGAAGTGAAAGACTTATACACTGATAACTAAAATATCACTAGAGATGAAAGACCTAAATAAGTGGGTGATAACACCTTGTTTATGGATTTGAAGACTCAATGTTGTTAAAATGTCAATTCTTTCCACATTGATTTATAGATTTATTGAAATCCCAGCACACTTTATAGAAATTGACAAGTTGCTTCTAAAATTTGTATGGAAATGCAGAAGAACGAGAATAATCAAAACAGCTGGGGGTGGACGACACCAAGTTGTAGGGTTCACACCATCTAATTGCAAGAAATATAAAGGTACAGTAATCAAAATTGTGTGGTATAGACGTATAGATCAGTGTAACACAATAGAGAATCCAGAAATAAACCCACATATGTAAGGGAAGCTTTTGAGAAAGGTGCAAATGCAGTTCAATGGAGAAATAATAATTGTTTTAACCATTAGTACTGAACCAATTTGATAGCCACATATGCAAAAAAGGGGGGGGTCCCATACCTCATGCCATACATAAAAATGAACTCAAAAATGGATCACACAACTAAAAGTTAAACCTAAAATTATAAAGCTTCTGAAAGAAAACAGGAGAAAATCTTTGTGGCCTTGGGTTAGACAAAGGATATTTAGACATGACACCAAAAGCATACTCTATAAAAGAAAAAAATTAATGAATTGGAATTCATCTACACTAAAACCTTATCCTCTTCAAAAGATGCTGTTAAAAGAATAAAAAACATAAACCCCAAATAGAATATCTTTGCAAAGCATTTATCTGATAAAAGGTTGCATCTAGAATATTTAAAGACCTCTCAAAACTTAATAAGAAAACAAATGATCCAGTAAAAAATAGGCAAGAAATTTGAATATACACTTCATCAAAGAAGATACACAGATTTCAGATAAGCACGTGAAAAGATATTAATCATCAGGGAACTTCAAAGAAAAGACATGAGTTATCAACACACCAATAGGATGGTTAAAATTAAAAATACATGTTATACTAATATTGGTGATTATGCATAACAACTGGAACTGCTGATGGAAACATAAGATGATACAATCACTTTAGAAAAATAGTTTGGCAGTTTCTTAAAAATCTAAACTTATATATACCTAGCCATTTTAAGAAATATATGTCCATACAAAGACTTATACATAAATATTCATAGCAACTTTAATTGTAATTTAAAGTCCCAAACAGGAAAGAGCCCAGGTGTGTAAATAAACCAGTTGGGGTACACCAATACTATGGAACACTACTCAGCAATAAAATAGATTAACTATTGCTATTCACAGCAGCATGAATGAATCTCAAATAATTAAATATTGAGTGAAAGAAGCCAAACACTTGAGAGTACATAATATATGATTTCATTTATACAAAACTGTGTGGAAACCATAATGACAGAAAGTACATCAGTAGTTGCTTTGGGTTTGGCAGAGATGTGGAGGGTTAGAGTGGGGTTGATGGAGTAAATGGAGTACAGAAGAATCGTGGTGGTGACGGATATGTAAATAAGTC
This sequence comes from Myotis davidii, assembly GCF_000327345.1. Lineage (NCBI taxonomy): Eukaryota > Metazoa > Chordata > Mammalia > Chiroptera > Vespertilionidae > Myotis > Myotis davidii. The sequence continues at coordinate 2,213,187 of NW_006288615.1, forward strand.
CAAACTTATCAAAATGTACTCTTTAAATATGTGTGGTTTGTTGCATGTCAATTGTAACTCAGTAAAGAGTAAGGAGACTACCCATGTACCAACTGAGAGATTGATAGCTTGAAAAGCACAGATGTTGGCCCTGTGAATAGATCATGTAATAAATCCCCCAGAAAGGCTATTGAAAGCCTAGGTTGATACAGTAAAAATACACTACTTAAATCCAAAGTGAACAGCCTCTCTGTGTAGACAAGTCCATACTTGAGGGAGAGAAACGAGTGGGTTGGGAGGGGCGTGACCAGGCTGGTACAGAAATTCAAAAGTCTACCATGAGAAATAGTTGAAAGAACTGGAGATGTGAAATACAGAAGAATAAAATTTGAGCCCTGGAGCTCTTAGTAAAATGTTTTTAGGGGACCATCTATTAGGAGGAAAGGGGAGGTGGCAGAGGGTGGTAGGAGGTAGAATTAAGACCTGTGAGTGGAAGTAAAGCAGGGAGTCTAGTTTCATCTTGATATTAGGAAAAATAATAGGTGGGTGTTGGCTTCCTTGGTAGATAGCAAGTTTCCTGTCTCTGGATATGTCTTGGTGTGGACTAGGTCACCACTCAGGTCTTGCAGAAAGAATTGGAACTTGCATGGTTGTTCTATTCTTACATTAATACACTATATTTTGCAAGGTGCCTTCATAGAGAATAGTCCTCCATCTTATTTTGAAGTAGAATAGTTTCCTGTTGTTATTCTCATAATCCTCATGAAGCAAGCTTTTGTTTCCTAAGTAACTCATCTTATTAGATTCAGAGATGGTATTTACTCCTGACTCTGCCAAACCTATAGTAAAGTAATGCCTATTTCTGCTTTATTCATTATATCTGTGGGCATCTTCTCATTTCCTGTGATGTTATAGACAAATGATAAATACAACATTTGAGTGTTTATTCCTTTACTTGTAATATGTTGGTGTACTTGTTTTATATGGTATACAGTTGCCATATTAAGAATTGTATATAGCCCTGACCAGTTTGGCTCAGTGGATAGAGCGTCAGCTTGTGGACTGAAAGGTCCCAGGTTCAATTCCGGTCAAGGGCATGTACCTTGGTTGCGGGCATATCCCCTGTAGGAGGTGTACAGGAGGCAGCTGATCGATGTTTTTCTCTCATCGAGGTTTCTAACTCTCTTCCTTCCTTCCTTCCTTCCTCTCTGTAAAAAAATCAATAAAATATATTTTTAAAAAAAGAATTGTATATAAGCCCTAGCCAGTTGGGCTCAGTGGTTAGAGCGTCGGCCTGCGGACTGAAGGGTCTAGGTTCTATTCTGATCAAGAGCACATGCTCAGGTTTCGGGCTCAATCCCCAGTAGAGTGTGTGCAGGAGGCAGCCAATCAATGATTCTCTTTATCATTGCTGTTTCTATCTCTTTCTCCTTCTTCCTTCCTCTCTGAAATCAATAAAAATATTTTTAAAAAGAATTATGTATAATACAAATAGATTAGTCCCTTAGGAACTATGCCACACCTTTTTGAAATAATTTGGAAACTACTTTTTTCATACCTTTAGGAAAAAATGGTTTATCTTACCATTTTTATTTTTAGATATTTGGGGTATGAGGGTGAAATTGGGTGGGGTGGAATTTGTTCTTTTATTGCTGACAGCCACACAGGTCTGGTGTACGAAGTGGCTATTTATACACTCTTTGCCCACTGCATACTATATAAAGAAGGTATGGCTGCCTCGCTCAGCACACACTTGGTTCCCTTCATCACTGTGAATGTGTGTGTTCACAGTGTTGAATAGCTGCATTCACTCGTTTCAGGAGAGGAGTAAGTTTGCTGGCATACTTAAGAGGGGGAAGGGAGGAGTCTTTTCATAGGGTGACCATTTAACAGTGACTCATGGTTACTAAACTTGTTTAGAGTAATCTTTAACACCAGAGGTTATTAATAGGTTTTTCTTAGTCCATGATCTTTCAGCTTAGAACACTCAGACTTTTTTTTTTCCACAGAGAGTCGTGTGTGCCTGCGCGTGTGTGTAGGACTTCTTTTTGAAAGTTAATACAGGAATTAATATGATGATAGACTTGCTCTCATTATCTCAAATATTTGGCATCAACAATATTTCTCAGGTTACTTATAGATTCCATCTCACATTCTTTATCTTAATTTACTTTGATTTAAGAACTTCCTTTTTTCACTAAGGTCATCTAATAATTTTTTGAAGATGAACTGATATTAAGGCAGTACATATAGATTTGTATATATATTCAGAGGGCTCTTGTTTAAATTGATTCTTTTGCTAAAGAGTAGGTGTGAAGAAACAAAACAAAAAAAAATGATTTAAACCTTCCCCTCCCCCCAAAAAATCTGGGTTCGAGGCATTTCTCAGTAATAACTATTTACATGCAAATTATAATAAATCTGATGATATAAACTAATGGTGAACAGAAACATGGAAATTTTTGCTAAATAAGTTATTTAAAAATTGTTTCTAAAAACAGTGACTTTATATACAGTGATTCCCATCTCAATTATGGGAATTTTATTATGCTGAGTTGCATGTGTACATTATATAGCAAGATAGTCTTTTGCAAAAAGTGACAGTGCAAGTAATCTTTTTTGTAAAAGATTCCAAACTTGATTGAATCCACAGAAATTTTAGTGCCCTCATATATTGGGGCAAATAGATGGGCACATGGATCAAAATTTTTTCCCTGTTTTTAAGGAGTTTATAATCTAGGAGAGGAAATAAGTATGTAAATAATATAATATAGTACAGGTATTTGGAGATACCAATAATTCTGTGGGAATCAAAAGAATGATGCAGTCCGTACCTCTTCAGAGATAGCATTAAGTTTAAAGTGACATTTGAACTGGGTTTTAAGGTGTTTGGCAGGCAAAGAATGAGAGGGAACGGAATGTGAAACAGCATAAAGTCTGGCATGTTCAGAAGAACAGTGACAAGTTCAGGGTGACTTTATAGAGGTGACAAGATATAAATGAATGGTGGAAAGTGAGGCTAAAATGTAGGTTGTGGTAGATTGAAAAGAGCCTTGCATACAGCCTAAAGATATACTTAGAGAGTTGAGGAAATCTTCTGTTGTTTTACTTTAAGTCTTTATTTTTAAGTAATTATTCATTCATAGGAAGTAGCACAAAAGTACACAGGGAGATACTGTCTACCTTTTACCCTGTATACCTCAATGGTAACATCTCACATAACTATACAATAATAAGACCAGGAAATTGACATTGAACAGCCCACAGGCCTTATTTACATTTCACCAGTTTTATAAATATACTAATGGCCCAGTGCACGGATTCATGCACACTGAAAGGAAATTAATTAGAAAGTGGCTGGTGCAGTGAGACTGGGTGAGATGGGCCAGATACACCCTGGAGCCAACCTCCAGAGGTCCCTCTCTGGCTGGCCACACCTGGGGCAGCTCTGTGGCTAGAAGGGCGTCTGCGGAGTGAGCAGGGGGCCCTCAGTCAGACCTGTGGGGATCAGGCTGAAACTGGCTCTCCAACATCCCCCAAGGAGTCCCAGAATGCAAGAGGGCGCTGCAAAGTTGCTGTCATACAGTGTGTGGAATGCAAACACAAGTGTGCACTAAACCAGATTCAGGGCCAACAGTGTCCCAGCAACAACATAACCCACAGCCAAAGGTGGAATCGCGTGGCCCCGTGAGGAAGCGGGCTCCCTCATCTCTGATTCCAGGGTGCATCACCTGAGAACTGCTGCTACCAAGTCACCGCAGTCTGCAGCTCCTGCATTGAGCTTCTGCCCCCTGGTGGTCAGTGCATATCATACCTATCAGACGGTCAGATGGTGGCTTAGCCTTTTATATATATTGATGTATATGAGTCGGGGGAGGGCCTCTACCCTGCTTTATCATGTGATAGCTATATGGTTTCTTTGAAACCACTACCTCAATCAAGATTCAAAACTATTCCATCACCACAAGGCCCCCCTCTTGCTATCCCTTTATAGCAACACTGGTTTCCTTCCCCCCAACCCCTAACCCTTGTTGGCAACCACTAATCTGTTCTCCAAATTTATAATTTTGTTATTTCAGGAATGTTTTTTAAATAGAATCATGTAGTAGGTAACCTTTTAAGATTGGCTTTTTTCACTCAGCTTAGTTCCCATGAGACCCATGCAAGCAGTATATCAATAATTCCTTTTGATTGCTGAATAGTAGTCCATTTTCTGGATTTACCACAGTGTGGTTAGGCATTCACCTGATGGACAGCTGGACTGTTTCCAGTTTTGGACTATTACAGATAAAGCTACTATGAACATTTTTATACCAGTTTTGGGTGAACTTAAGTTTTCCTTCCTCTGGGATAAATGCCCAAGAATGCTATCTTGGGTCACATGGTAAGCACTTGCTTAGTTTTTTTAAGAAACCACCAAACTCTTTTCTTAGAGTTCTGTGCCATTTTACATTCCTATTAGCAATGTTTCAGTCAGAGATGAGATGAGATGAGATTAGAAGTGTGTCTGGGAAGATGGATGTAATGGCAGAAGACGAACTTGCTAAGAGAACTCTGGTGACAAGGAAAGCTAAGGGTAAGAAGGAGAAGCAAGATATGAGAGTAGATTTCTGAGAGACACTTGAGAGGATTTGATGGTTGTCTACAATTGATTTCAGGTTCACATACCCTTTGACCTATCTTCTCTACCCACCAAATATTGTCTTCTAGAGCATGAGTCAATAAACTGTGGACCAAGTCAGCCTATTACCTGGTTTTGTAAAGAAAGTTTTATTGGAACACAGCCATCCCATTCATTGACCTGTGGTCTATGGCTGCTTTCCTGCTGCAGTTGCGGAGTTGAGTAGTTGTGACAGAGACCATATGACCCACAAGTTTGCTACCTACTTCTCTAGAGAAGCATGATACTTCTCATGAGACAGATAGTAGGAATTCTTATTTTGGTTAGAAAGGGGGGCAGGCAGGGAAAGTATATGTTTTGCTTTTAAACTTGATGTTCCACAAAAATGCAAAGAGTACTCTAGGGAAACAGGTTCCAGAGGCTCTTTCTCCCTTCATTCACTTTTTTAGTTTTACTTTATTCTAATTTGTTTATTGGGATTCTACATAAGATTTTTACTTTGAAAAAATTGTGGCAGGCAGGAGTTGAAAATAGGGTATCAGTGACCCAAAAAGCACTTAAAAACTACTGATTTAGATGACCTCTAGCATCTTTTTCAACACTTAAGATGCTATGATTCCGTATTGTGACATCACTTCTAACTTAAAATTTCAACTCAGAATTTATTTTCTCTGCCCCCAAATTGGTCTCTCTCTTCTTGATTGACTGGTTTAAAAATATTGTCTCTATATCTCTATCTCAAAACCTAAGAGTCATCAGATTCTTTCTCTCTTACTTCAGCATCTGTTTGCCAAAGCTCTGTTTATTTGAAATCACTCAGTGGGGGGAGAGGAAGCTGAAATTTTCAACTTTTTCCTCTTTCTCTTTTCAAAGAACACTCTAGGTAATGTGGGATTGTGTGTGTGTTGGGGAGGCGGGGGTGTTTTTGTGTGCAGGAGATCTGTGCTTTCTTCATTAAGCCTAATAGTTGTAATTGATTTCTAAATCTAAAAACTTTAGAAAATACAAATGAGTATAAAGAAAATATAAAACTCATCTCATTCCACTCCACATGAAATTACCACTGTTGTTAACATGGTGGGATATCCTTACAGATTCTCATAAAGTGGTTGCAAAAGGAGTACCCTTCACCCAGCTTCCCCAAATGTTAACATTTTACATAACCACAGTAAAATGATCAAAATCAGGAAAAACATTGACCAAGTAATATTAACTAATCCACAGATCTTTTTTTCAGATTTCAGCAGTTTTCCTACTAGTATCCTTTTTCTGGACCAGGATCCAATTCAGGATGACACCTTGAGTTGAGTTGTGACATCTCCTTAGTTGCCTTTAATCTGAAACAATCTCTCTGTCTCTGCCTTTCATACTCCAGCACTGTTTTATAGAATGTCCCTTAATTTGCATTTGGCTGAGGTTCTTCATGATTCAGTGCAGGATGATGCCTTTTTGGCAATAAAACCAGGGAAGTGATGATGTCCCTGTGTGTGCTGTCAGGAGGCACTTGAGGCCAATAGTCTTGTTACTGTTCACTTTGATCTGGTGGTTCTTGTGGCATCTCTGTAAAAGTACTTCTTTTCCTTTTGTCACTAATAAGTCTCTTGGATGAGTGGGCATCTCCTTTTCAAGTCTCCCAAGTGATTCTGGTGTGTCTCCAGGTTGAAACAGAGGGTGACAGAAATGCATCACAACAGATGGAGGAAACTAGGGATGTTTTCGATGGGACATCTGTCTTAATATGGAAGGAGTAAAGGAAGATGTTCAGATACAGAGGAGAGAGAGAGAGAGAGACACTAATGTCTCCTGAGTGAAATGGAGCAATTTTGAAATAGTTGCTACCAGGAGTTACTGGTTTTAAATCAGTCCAGTTTGAAGGAATGTTTCTGACTGAATTGAAGGCAGTCGAACAGCATGAATTTCAGTGAACCAAGTGTGCTCAGGTGCGTCACTTTTTGTACAGTGCTCAGAACCTGGAAGCCCAAATAGGAAAAGTTTTTAGTAAAGGATATCTAATGTTGATTAAGGGATCAGGAAACCTGGAGCTGAGAAAACTGCATGCTGAAACATGCAGTCTTAGCAGGACAGGTAACATGGTATTAGGAGCCCAGTGGATTAGGTGACACGATGATCTCAGCAGCTTGAAAAGGATACAGTGTTTGGAGGAGCTATAAGTGTGAATAGCTGACTCGGTAGGTGTGAGGGGACAGGCAGGAAGGTGACAGATAAGGAGGATGTGGTCAGAGAGGCAGAGACCATACTGACATGATACAGGCAGGCCAGAGATGGGGGACTGGATGGGGTGACTAGTGTAAATGCTGGTGAAGGGAACCAGGTCAAATGTAAACAAGTTCAATTTTATTCTGTGTGTGGCATCTTCAGCCCATAAATACTTGCTGCATTGCCTTTTCTGGTGAAATAATTGACTTCTTAAGTTTTTCTGATTATCTTTTAGTAATATTTGGACAGTTTTTTAAAGCTTTTGTTTAATCAACTTGTAATTGTTCATTTAATGGGGAACAAAAATTATTGAAATATGAGTTTAATCTCTTATTAGGACTGCTAATAATTAAGTTGAAGAATTTTAGTTTTTCTTTTATATCATGCTGCTGATTATTTTATAAATGGTAACTAACCATGGAAATGACTAGGTTTGGAAGTCTCTTGTCCCCATTGCTATTATCTATTTCCAAATAATTTGAGTCAGGCTTTTTACTGTTAAGACCCATTCCAGTCTTTAGCTTTTTATTTTGCATCATTTGTGGCACTCTTTTTTAAGGTTGACCTACTTAGATATCCTATACTAATAAAAGACAAACATGCAAATTGACCGTACTTTTGCTACACTTTAAGCCATGTCCACCAGCCAATCAGAGGACTATATGCAAATTAACCCAACCAAGGTGGTGGCCGGCAGCCACAGAGCTGGAGTGAGCAGGAGGCTTGCTTGCTCCAGTGATGGAGGAAGCCAAGGTTCCCCACCTGCCGCAGCCCGGCTCTGAGCTCCACTGAAAGCAAAAAGTTTCAATTATAGAAGGTAAATAAACCCCAGATACCTGCTTTCAGCCAGCCATGGCCACAGAGCTGGAGCAAGCAGGAGCCAGCTCTGAGCTCCATTGAAAGCAACAAAGTTTCAATTGTAGAAGGTAAATATATCTCAGAAAGAAAGAAAAAAAGGAGAGGCTGGGAGCTTTCTCTCTATATAAAAGCCTAATATGTAAAGTGTCCCCTCAGGAGTTTGACCAACCGGGAGTTCGATTGCTCACTGTGACGTGCACTGACCACCAGGGGGCGGCATAGAATAAAGGAAGGCCCTGGCCAGCAGCTGGCAGCTACTAGGGATCCTACCCATGCACAAATTTTGCGCACCGGGCCTCTAGTATAGACATAAACTTAGTTACTTGTTAGAAATATTAAAAATTATGGGGGTGTCTTATGGGGTTGAAACAGAAGTAGAAATGAGATTAGTACAACATAGTTAGCACTTTGTTCTATTTGTCTCATTCTCTTTACCTTTTTGTTTTTTAAAAAAGCAAAAGATGAATTGTAAAGCATTCAAATAAATCTGAAATAGAGCAAGTGAAAGATGAAAGTATTCTTCTTACCCCTCCCCATAGACAGACTATACTACCAAACTGGTTTTCCTGTAAGAACACAGGGAGGTTCCTTGCTTACCACTTAACTCTGTCAGGTAGTCTCCCTTAACTTTCTTGATGAGAGGTTTCAAGGTGTCCTACCTTCAGGTCCTTGTATCAGCACTACATTTGGGGAGAATTCATTGACTTACAGTGTCACACATTTCTTTACATCTGGATTTTATATCCCAGTGATCAAGTATGCTGATGTTCAACCCTTCTTCATGCATGTAGGGAGCACCTGCAAGCACTGGGCTCCTAATAGAATACAGAAGGAAGCAGACATTGAGAATTACAAGGTAAAGCAGCATTACATAAAACTGGAGAAAAACTATGAAGAAGTACATAGTGGTAGGAGAATGTATGATAAAATTTACCTAGAAAGACTTCTCTGAGGAAGTGATCATTGAGCTGAGCAATGAAGGCAGAATAGGAGTTGGCCAGGAGGTGGGGCAGGATATGGGCACAAAGAACATTCCAAGCATAGGGAACCATATGTGCAAGGATTCTGAAAGGAGACCAATATGACCAGAGTAGTAGTGAATAGGTAGTGGGGGAGAAATTGTAGTGCATATGTAAGGTCAGAGAGGTAGGACCAGACTATGAGTGCTTTTATGGGCCATGTTAAGAAGGAATTTTCTTCATCCTAAGAGCAGTCAATAATTAAAGCATTATAAGCAGAGGGAATGACTATCATATTTGCGCTATAAAAAGATCATTGTAGGTGTATTGTGGAGAGTGATTTCTAAGGGATTCAAGGAAATAGTCAATAGGCTACTTAGTAGGCCAAGTAGGTAGTAGTTATGGGGACTCTAACTTGGGTAGTGATGGTCGGGGTGGGGAGATAAATAGATGAATTAGGGGGACTTGGTGATGAATTAGATATTGGGGCCAGGTAGGGAAGAAGGAAGAGTTGAGGATGGTTTCTAACTTTTAACATGTATACTCACATCAATAGTAGTATCACTGCTTGAAATAGGGAACAAGGGAAGAATACCAGGCATTGGTGCAAGATCATGAGTTGTTTTAGATGTGTTAGTTTTGAGGGACCTTGCTACATCCAAGTGGAATCATTTTGAGTAGGCTGCTGGGTGTACTAGTAAAAGAACTGGATTAGAGATAGGAATCTGTGAGGCGTCTGCATGGAGATGTTAATTAAAGCTGTGGGTGTGGGTGAGATCACTTAGGGAGAGAAGATAGAATGAGAAGAGAGCCTTGTACCCTGCCCTGAGGAATTCCAATATTTAAATGGTCTAGTCAAGGAGGCTGAGCCAAAGGGGAGACAGGAAGGAAAAAATTAGGGTAGTGGTGAGTCACTGAGGACAAAGGAGGGGTGGTTTGAGAAGAAGGGTGTAATCAACAACTGCAAATGCTGCCAAGAGCTCACATGTAATGAAAACGGGAAATTGTATTTAATGGCATTGGTAACTAGATGTAGAAATCACATGGATTTGGATTGAAGAGTGAATAGGAAAAAGATGTGGACTATAGAAAACAGGTAGATGTTATGGGGGACAGTGACTAGGAGGGGGTTATACAGTCAAAGGAGAGTTTGATTTTGTTAATGGGAGTCTTGATCACATTTAAAATCAAGTGAGAGGGAAGTTGACTATATTAGAAGATGAGATAACAGGCAGGATGAGTTCTGAGAAGGCAGGAGACAGATGGAGTCCAGAAGCAGAGAGGATTAACATGGGTAGATGAGTGTACTGGTTAGCAGATGAGGGAATTCCATTGGTGTTTCCTCCCCACCCACAATGTATGCGATAGGAAAGGTAAGGGGAGGGATTTAAATGTGAATTCAGGTGGGCTTTCATTTCAGAATTAGCGCAACTAGCTTTCTGTTTCCTTGCTTCTCCCCTCCCTGTTTTTTTAAACAGCTTTTTTGAGATATAACTCATATATAATTCACCCATTTGAAGTGTATAATTCAGTGGTTTTTAGTTTATTCACACATAATGTGCAACCATAACCACAGTCAGTTTTAGAACAGTTCATACCTCCAAAAGAAACCCCATACTCTGGCTCACTCACCCCTCTTCCTTCTTATTCATCTTTTGCTCTCAGAAGAGAGCCTAGAATATGACCTAAATTAGATTTAAAAATCATGATTTCAGAGAAGAGTATAAAGTGAGGCATATGAAGGATTGCTATGAGCCTCAAAACTTTGGGGGCTGAGGCCTACTACTTAGCGTCACTGGTGTAAAATCAACAGAAAATAGACTCAGAAAACCTACTAAATGTCAGATTCTTCCCTGTTAAAGAGAATATCTTAAGAATGAAGATTAGTAAAATTAAGTTGAAAAAGCACATATAACTAGATTTAAGAGATCATTTACTATTGATAAATGATTTGATCTATTGGCCCAGAAAAGGTACAATCTGGGATACTCAAAAAAATTTTTTAATGTTTTTATTGATTTCAGAGAGAGGAAAGGAGAGAGAGAGAGAGAGAGAGAGAGAGAGAGAGAGAGAGAGACAGACATCAATGATGAGAGAGAATAATCCATTGGCTGCCTCCTGCACACTCTTTACTGAGGATTGAGCCCACAACCTGGGCATGTGCCCTGACCCAGAATCAAGCAGTTGATGCTCAGTCACTGAGCCACACCAGTCAGACTGAAAATTTGTATATTGCTTGACAAACTGTCAGAAAGCTGAGTCATTAGCAAATACAGTAGTAACAGCAGATTGGAAATGTTAAGATTCTGCTTAACATTGAGACCGATTAAGGCAACGGTTCTCAACCTGTGGGTCTCGACCCCTTTGGGGGTCAAACAACCCTTTCATAGGGATTGCTTAAGACCGTCGGAAAACATATATAATTACATATTGTTTTTGTGATTAATCACTATGCTTTAATTATGTTCAATTTGTAACAATGAAATTGGGGGTCACCACAACATGAGGAACTGTATTAAAGGGTCGCAGCATTAGGAAGGTTGAGAACCACTGGATTAAGGTTTCATAATGGGATTTTTAGGAGGAGGATTTATAAGCACTTAGAATAGAAAATAGTGGTTAGTAGATGTCAGTATAAAAGGTCTTGCCAAATTAACTTTATTTCATTTTCTTATGTTCAGAAAGTGTGGAAGGAATAGTTATTCTTATTTTATCAAAGTATTTAACAAGCCGAAACCGGTTTGGCTCAGTGGATAGAGCGCCGGCCTGCGGACTGAAAGGTCCCGGGTTCGATTCCGGTGAAGGGCATGTACCTGGGTTGCGGGCACATCCCCATGTGCAGGAGGCAGCTGATCGATGTCTCTCTCTCATCGATGTTTCTGGCTTTCTATCTCTCTCCCTTCCTCTCTGTAAAAAATCAATAAAATATATTTTTTTAAAAAAAAGTATTTAACAAAATGCCACTTGAATATGATTTGGAAATAGGCGTATGTAAGTGGTTGAGTGGCCATGCCCAAAGATTATTAGTAAGTACATAGTTACTGAAAAGAACATAATGATTCAATGGTATAATGATTCCTTTATGGTTATTTCCTTTTCAACATTTTGGTTAATGATTGAGGCCATGGGAAGCATACCTATCAGATTTCCAGACCATACAAACAGAAGAGTGATAGCTAGTATATTGGATGTCCTTCCAAATCCAGAAATACCTCCACAATGTTGAATGCTGGACTGTTAATGAAATGAAATTAAATAGTCAAAAGAGTTAAAGCCTTCATTGTATTGTCATTCAAAGATCTGGTTTTGAATGAAATATATATATATGAAAGACTAATATGCTGTGTGTCCCTCCCACTGTCCGACAGGCCGCTATAACGCACACTGACCACATGCACTGACTTAGCAGCAGTGGTTCTCGAGTGACTCACCCCAAAACCAGAGGAGGGAGCCCGTTTACTTGCGGGGCCACGTGATTCCACCTTCAGCTGTGGGTTATGTTGTTGCTGGGGCACTGTCAGCCCTGAATCTGATTTACTGCACACTTGTGTTTGTATTCCACGCCCTGTACCATAGCAACTTTGCCGAGTGCCCTCTGGGACCCTTTGGGGGGTGTCAGAGAGCCGGTTTCAGCCTGACCCCCGCAGGCCAGGCCAAGGGACCCCCCACCTACTAGAGGGACCCCACTCACCCCGCAGACACCGGGGAGGGACCGTAGGAGGTTGGCTCCGGGTGTGTCCAGCTCCTCTTGCCCAGTCCCACCCCACCGGCCACCTTCTAATTAATTTCCTTTCAATGTGCACAAATCTGTGCACCAGGTCACTAGTATGATATAATTGCAAAAATTCTTAAAGGTAGCCTTGGGCCACATTAACATTTGTGACATTAGTAGGAAAATGGTGGTCTGATGTCTTCTGCATTATTCCATTTCAGATAGGGTTGGAACATTAGCACTATCTTTCTTAGGAGGATAGTTAAAGAAGCTGAGAGATTTCCTGGAAGAAGACTACTTAGGGGAAATGGGCAAGCTGCCTTCAAGAGGAGCCTTTCTATGGAAGAGAAGTTAGGATACTGCCTGCCCTGCAGTGCAGCCCCAGGACCAGCAGACACTATAGTGAGGCAGTGTTGATCTCATAAAATTTTCTGACAGCTACCTGGTTCCAGAATCTGCTAACACGGCAGACACTGGAAATATTTAAGGTGAAGCAATGTGATTATTTGGTAAGGAGGATAGAAGATTGTAGAAGGGAGTACCTTGGAACTAGATAATTCTTTAGGTACCATGAAATGCTTGTGTCCTGTGAATCTGTATTACTAATCTCCTTGAAGTTGATTTCTGTTCACAAATACTTTGACTTCTATAGTTTTTTTATAGCCTTTATGTTTTTCATCTATCTTTAGTACTCTACTTGAGTTTCCTTTGTTATTACCTATAACTCTTTGGTGTTTTTGTTTGTTTGGTTGGTTTTTTTAGTGGCTCCTTTAGGACTTAGACTGTATAACTGGAACTTATTGAAGTCTGTCTTCAAGAAATATTATTCTGCTTCATATATAAGAATTTTACAACACTATACTCCATTACCCACATTTGAGTTGTTGTTGCCGCATGTTTTTATTCTGCATGTGTCATAACCTTAGAATACAATTATTTATGCTTTAAACAGCCAATTACCTTTTAAAGACACAGTACTCTGCCCTGCTGTGAATGCTAGTCTCCGTGGCCTCCGCAGATGCGCAGCTCTATCATCCTCAGCTCAGCTCAATTCATGGAGGCCCCCTCTTCTGCCTGGCTTCCTCTTCCTGTGATGTAGCCTGGAAATTCCCTCCTGATAGTCAACTTGGGCAATTGTGAGGTTCACTTCATTTGTTTCCCTTCTCAGAGGTCACTGTCCTATACTGCCTGAAGTTCAATGTTTAGAACTCATTGTTTCATAATTATCTCCAATGTTTTAGTCTTTTTCATGAGGAAAGATAAAATCTGGCCCCTGTTCATTCATCTTGGCCAGAAGTGACGTATCATTTATTGCTAATATTTTACTGTTGCATTCAAAGCCTCTTTCAGCTTCATTTTCTGCTCTCACTCCCTTGCTCCACACCTTTCCTCTAACAGACCCTGTGCTTCTTCCTCCCCCTCATGCCTGGCTCCTACCAGTTCTTGCCCCTCAAATCTCCTTTTCCCCAGTTCTTGCTACTCAGTGTCTGCAGTCTCTGGGTCAGCTCATGTTCCTCTTCCTTGTTGTTTCCCTCCCATTTGATGCAGAGTTATTTTCTTCCCATTGCATTTCTATCATAATATTGTTTTCAGTGTTCAAGTGTACATGTGAATCTTCTGTTTTTTCCTGCTCATCATGTGTGTTGGCCCGCACATGTGTACACACATGCACAGTGTTAAGCTCCTGAGGGCATCTTGGGCTTGTCCACTTTTGGTGCTTGTACATAGGTCCATGAGTACATAGCGAAGATATTTAACAAATGTAGGTGTGCTATATATGTTTGTTAAAATGAATTGTTTTTCTCCTCTCCCTCAAAATCAGGCCACAGAAGAAGTTTCCAAAAATCTGGTTGCCATGAAAGAAATTCTCTATGGCACAAATGAAAAAGAGCCGCAGACGGAAGCAGTGGCACAGCTCGCTCAAGAACTGTATAATAGTGGGCTTCTGAGCACCCTGGTGGCGGACCTGCAGCTCATTGACTTCGAGGTAAGAAACCAGTCTCTTACTTTTCACCAACAGCACCCCATCATAGTCCTTTTCCATGTGCCTCCCTTCTTTGAAACATCTGAAGATTACTGCCAGGCTCCTGGCTCAGGGGTTGCCAACCTATAAGCATGCCCACACTGCCTCCTGTTAGCAGAGCCAGGGCAGGAACTCAAGGGTGTCCCAGGCTTTTCTCCCCTTATTTTACCACATCATACAGGGAGGTTCTTAGGTATTCATTGTGCCCTTTTATTTAGGTTGTCCGTAATTAACAGCTGCTGTTTTACATAATTCACGGGCCCTTGGTTCTCAGGGAATAAACAATCTAAAGATGACCTAGAATGTTAGAATTTTAGAGATAGATGAGATCTCTGAGAACATCATTATGGTGGTTATTTTTTTTTTTGGTTTTTGTTTTTACCTGTTGAGAATTCATTACAGTAGAGATCATATGTGTTTTGCTTGGCACAGCTTTTAAATGTTTAAATTAGGATGTCATTTAAATAGCAGGAGGTATTATACACAATTTTGAATTTCTGGCTTCTCTTGAAACTTTGGACTCTGGTAACATGGGGCCTGTAGTCCTCCATGGCCCATCAGCTGAAGCAGGAGATCCACACTCGGGTGTGTGGCAGACAGCGCAGCCTGCTTTTCCCCTGCTTTACCCATTTGCATCTCCTGCTGAGCTCTGGTGTACTTTGGAGATTGTTACTCAGACTTACACAGCTGGTCATGCCATGTTATTTAGTCAGGGAACAGTGAGAATAATGGCCCTTGGTACCAGTCTGAGAAGTATATACATATATAATATACATATACACACACACATACACATAGTACTGAGGGGCTCTGGCATGCTCATGATTCTTTGATTCTTTATTATGGGTGTGCTTTGTGAAAGCCCCAGTGTCTATCATCCTTGAGTGTTTGGATGTCTGTTCAGGTGTTTGCAAAACCAGAGGAGAAAATAGCAGGCAATATAACCAGATCCAGTTTTGGAGAAGGATATAAGGGTGGGTTCATAGGTTACTCCAGTATAATATTGATAATAAAAGAGAATAAAGTTTTATTTCTATCCTGTAGAACAAGTAGAACTGATATTTCCATTTATGTAGCTGATTTCATGTATTTTTAATAGTGTATCAAATTTCAACAACTACAGTTTTTATTTCCTCTGCAATGTTGGGAATGCACTGGAACATCTAGTTCCTTCTCTGTCCACCCATCCCAGTCCCCAGCCTGGACACCAAGGCTCCCTGGAATTACTCCTGGACACCAAATTTAATATTCATTTGGGACTGTAGAGACACAAATTTAAAAGAAGTGTGTGCCCCTGAGACTGATTCTTAGCAAATGCCCCCAACCTATGTGGGCCACAGGGTGATCTCTGGTACTGGAAAGCTCTCGCTCACTCCATCTCTCCTGCAGGCTTGTCAGCCTCTTCACAAGTGGCCATTCTGAAACATCTCTTGCCATCCAGTGCTGCTCTTGTTACTTTCTTATGCAGCTTTTCAGTTTTACTGTAGAGCGGTAATGTCCGTCTATTTTGTTTAGTCAAGTACAGTGGTGTAATTCTGACCTCTGAACTACTACATTATGTGACTCTTAGGACCTTCATTATTAATCTATATAGTCTTTACTAAGTAGGCCTAGTTTAATAGGGGCATGTATCTACTTACCATTAAAGTTCAGCTTCTTATGGAATTCTTTCATTTTATTATATTAGCAGCATACACTTTCTCCTTTCTTCACTATAAAAGGGAAATATGTGTAGTGTTTACAACACGAGCATCCTGTTTAGGCCGCTTTTTCCATTTGTGTGGGAATGAGGTCCCTGAACATTGTAAACATAGAGCAAGGTTTTGTTTTTCATATCTGAGCATGACTGAGAGGAATGATTGAAATTATATGTAGTGAGATTTCACTTTGTCGACACATTGCTCAGGTTAAAAATAGTATACTATTAAAACTTAGAATTTAAAATTATAAATAAAATTTAATGTCTGTGAATGTTTTAAGGTCATATATTTGGTCATAATTATAAATATTCAATGCCTTGATTTGAGTGTATCTGGGAGGGTGTATGGGCTTTTTAATGTTTAGTCAGGTAAATGTTTTAATGATTGTATTCCTAATAGGGCAAAAAAGATGTGGCTCAAATTTTCAACAATATTCTCAGAAGACAAATTGGTACAAGAACTCCTACTGTTGAATACATCTGCACCCAACAGAATATTTTGTTCATGTTATTGAAAGGGTATGTACAATGTAATAAAATTTATATTCTCAGTTGAAAAATAAAAAGGAAAGATGGTCTTGGGCAAAAACAGGATGGTGAATGTGGGAAAGCATTTTATCTATGGTTCGCTCAGCTCGATTTTTTATAGCTCTTGAACATATTTACCTCCTTAAAATTCAGCCTGTGAGCTAAATTGAATTTGAAAAAATGCCCATAGAAGTTTAAAGGTAGGTGAATCATGAGTCTTTAAATTTTCAAATCATACATGACTGAAGAATAAAAGTCCTCTGTGGTCTTACTTCTGTTCTCTAAGATTTAAAAAGTTATAAGTGTATGAAATGTCAGTTAAATCATGTATTTAAAGATATCTTTGGGTACATCTGCACCCTGTAAGGCAGTAAAAGCTCCCTAGTAACTGGAGCTGCATAGCTTAACTCAATTAGTCAACAAAGAACATGGTTGTGAATTAGTACCCTTTGCTTTTTATGTGTGTCCACTCACTAACCCATTTAATTTGGTAAAGCACAGTGCATCTCCCTGGAATTACTCCTGGACTAAGCAGGCATTTGTGTTTGGTTAATTTGTCAGTTTAAAAAAAAATCCCCAAAAGCCTAAAAGCAGGGGTTCTCAAACTATGGCCCACGGGCCACATGCAAATACAAATATTGTATTTGTTCCCGTTTTGTTTTTTTACTTCAAAATAAGATATGTGCAGTGTGCATAGGGATTTGTTCATAGTTTTTTTAAAAAAAAACTATAGTCCAGCCCTCCAACGGTCTGAGGGACAGTGAACTGGCCCCCTGTTTAAAAAGTTTGAGGACCCCTGCCTAAAAGCTTAAGCTTCAAAACAGAACCGATCCTGTCCTCCTTCATCACTGAACCTCCCTGATTGGTAAGGTAACCTCCTGTCAATTCACGCCAGACCTGTTGGCCAGCTTTGGGTATGGTGTGCATCTGCCCCAGCATTGGTGATGTCCTGTTAAATTGGTGGGCAGGCATTTTACTGGCATGGATGTTGGTGTGGATCAGCTTGCTCTCCTTCTGCTAGCTGTACCACTTGCCTCACTTGATTCCTATCTCTGTGGTTTAACACTTCCCTCAAGTTCAAACTTGCTTAGACAAAGCATGAGTCAGTGCGTGCTTTGGATGCCAGCATTCTGTTTCTTTTTTTCTATTTTTAACTATCTTTGTTGCTTCTTCACATGTTGCCATACAGAACTTTTGGCATCTAATTTTTTTGCTGTGTCAATCCAGAGTTTTGTATATAGACATGTAGAGAATAGTCTGAAATTTTGGTGTCCTTTTTTTAAAATATATTTTTATTGATTTCAGAGAGGAAAAGAGAGAAAGAAATGGTGATGAGAGAGAATCATTGATTGGCTGCCTCCTGCCCGCCCCTATTAGGGATTGAGTCCGCAAGCACAGGCATGTGCCCTTGACTGGAATTGAATCCAGGACCCTTCAGTCCGGGGGCCGACGCTCTATCCAACTGGCTAGGGCAAATTTTAGTGTTCTTCAGGCAGCTTCCAGGAGTCTTTATGTATTTTTAAAGCTAATAATTTCCTTTTGTATAGGTAGCCATCATTATTAAAATCTATAAATTAGTTATCTCTGCTTACATTTTCCCTTTAGAGTAGCCAAGGGTATGAATGGAACATTGTTAAACATCATGTAAGTAAGAATATTAAGATAACAATTTAAAGAAAAGGTTTAAAGCTCTCATCCATCCGAGCTAGCCAGAGCAGAAACCTCAGCTGGAAAGAAGAGAAGGAGACACGTGCAGAATGCTGCTGGTGTTGGGACCCTTTCTAGCCTGTACTGTGGAACATATACATCAGACTGGAGGGGATAATACGACAAACCCTTCCTCCATCTCCCAGCTTCAGCAGTTCTTAAAACTGTGTCCTTGTTGTTTCATGTATTCCTCCCTTTTTTCCTCCTCAAACACAATGTCACTTCAGTTTGCATCCCTAATAAGATGATACATCTTTTTTATTTTTTACATGGTCGCAATACCATTTACAAACCTAACATTATCTAATGCTCAGTGTTCAGATTTCCTTGATTTTCATGCCACAAAAAAATGGCATTTTCCCTTTAGTTTGTCCAAGTCAGGTTCTAAGCAAAGCCCACAAACTGAATTTGGTTGATATGATTCTTACTTAACTCTCTTTTCATCTGTAATAGCTCCTGACCCCCTTTTTAAAATATACCATTTATTTGTTGAAGTAACTGGGTCATTTTTTGTGTGTGAAAAAAAAATCACAAATTTTATGTCCAAACTGCCCCTTCTTGGACCAGTGAGAACTCCTCTCCTTCGAGTTGGCTCCCGTGTCCTTTTAGCAAGACTGCATCAGGCTTTGATGTTTCTGTGCTTTCAGCACATGATGTCCCTGGCTTATTTTGTGTGAGTTCTGCCTTCGGTCCTGGAAATAGCCATTTCTTTAAGTAGTCCTGTGAACTTGCTTTTAAGATTGTTGTCCTTCTGTTGGTCAGTTAGTTTAGATTACTTCCATAGGATGTGATTATCTGCTCTGGCTATGCGCACTTCCAGCTATTCGGTTGCCACTGTTAATTTGCATTTGAAAATACTCTAGTTGCTAGTATTAGACTGCATCTGGAGGCAGCTTGTCTCTGGCGATTTAAATGTTAATGTGCCCTCCACTCTAGTGCTAACAGGTTGTACAGCATAACTGTTTGCCTTGTAATCATTGGTTTATGGTTTAATTGTATAAGATAAGCTTGACAAACTGCCATCAAAACCTGCCCAACTTGTACCAAACTGTCTTACCCTTGAATTCTAGTCTCCTTACTAAAGATCAGCAAAGATAAATTATATGATTAGCCATTTTCCGAGCAGACATTTTAATCATAATCAGCCATCTAGCTGACTTACCATAAATGATACAAAGCAATGTAGTTTTGATCTTCTTGAGATCTGTGATGAACCTATGTACAACAAAAAGGTAATGCTACTAGATAACAATTAGTACTGTAGGATTTCAGGGGATAAAATAGGAGGGTGGGGTTAGTCAATAAGGCAAGGGTTGGTAAAAGATGGAACATAAGAGTGAATTTCCAGATGGTTTAAATTGGCAGAAAAAAAGAGTAGGTACAGGTCACAATTGAACAGAGTGGTGGGCAGCAGTAAGAAGAGCGGGATGCTTTGTGTCAGAGTGGGAGGTGACACTATGCCAGAGGAATAGATCTGATGCAAAGCCAAGATAGGCATCAAGCCCATACGGTTGTCTTTATTTGATCAGCAAGAAGAAATCATTTTAAACTCCTAAGCTGGAAGTGCTATTGATATACTTGTGTGTTGGGTAGATTTGGTAAGACAGAGCTTGAACATAGGTGTTAGTTAGGGACACTTGCATTTCTCTCGGTCTGCGTTAATGCCACAGTAGGAACAGATAACAGGAACTGAAACTAAGATATTACAAAGAAGCAGTTAAAAAGCACTGGAGATGGGAAGATTTGGAGCAGAAAAAGAGGGTAAGTTTGGGCCCTGGCCAATGTCACTCAACTATTTGGAGCATC
This sequence comes from Myotis davidii, assembly GCF_000327345.1. Classification (NCBI taxonomy): domain Eukaryota; kingdom Metazoa; phylum Chordata; class Mammalia; order Chiroptera; family Vespertilionidae; genus Myotis; species Myotis davidii. The sequence goes on from NW_006288615.1 coordinate 2,233,296, forward strand.
GTCTTGTGCACCAAAGGATCACAGGTTTGATTCCCAGTCAGGGCACATACCCATGTTGCGGATTCGATTCCTGGTTGGAGCACCTCTGGGAGGCTACTGATCAATGTTTCTCTCTCACATCAATTAGAAGGGGAAAAAAGGGCATAGTTGAAACTATGTTGTCCAATACAGTACCTCCTAACCACATGTAATTATTTAATTTCAAATTAAGTTAAATGACATTTTAAAATTTAGTCCCTTAGTCATTTAAGCCAAATTGCAAGTGCTCAATGGCCATATGTGCCTAGTAACTACCATAATGGACAGCACAGATAAAAACCATTACCATTATCACAGACAGTTCTCTCAAAACTGTTTCAGACTCAGGTATTAAAAATATAGCAGTGATGCCAACTTAGATGGAAGCAGGGGTGGTGACCTCTTTTGTGGAGGGAGATGAGATTTTATTTTAGACATGTGGAGTTTATGGTAGACCTTTAATTGAAGTTGTCCAGAGACAACAGAAAATGCCAACAGAAATGTATAGTTCAGGTGTAGACCTGAGCAGAAGACCTGTAGGAGTCATGGTAGAAGCAAGATTGTATGGGTGTCTGCTAGCAGACTGGAGGTCAGGCAAAAAAAAAAAAAAAAAGAACAGTCAGAGGGCTAGAAAGAAGAACTGGGGGAGTTTTTTTCTTTGAGAGAGATGTGAAGGTCAGCACTGCCAGGACACTAAGTGATAGACTCTGTGTTAGGAGAAAAGGCAGATTTGTCTAGGAGAGGTCTTTGCTGGTAGGATGTTGGAAAATGGAATTTGACTGCAGGAGATTGTGTGGAAAAGACATTAAACCATGTAAGCAGCTTGGAAGGAAGTAAAGGAAAGAGAGCTATGTGTTTGAGCTGAACAGCACAGCCGATCCGAGGGGGTTGATGCATGTCAGAAGCGAAAGGCCTGCTGGGTGAAAGGGAAATGAGGTTTTCTTTCTGTTCATAGGGAAGGGAGACTGTAGAGACACCAAGATGGATGTAGAGGAAGGCTGCATGTGGACTCCCCTCTGCCCACTGCGGGAGTCCTGACTGACATCTTCAGGACCAGGCTTTCAAGTCTGTAGGGCTTAGATGTTGCCAGTAGTCTTGAAAGTACTATTTTGAGTATTGACTTGAAACAATGAAATATAAGGACTATACATGTGTTAGAGCCTTTTAGATACTATGAATTTAGGGAACTAATTTATTTCATATTGTTTTTCAGTTTTTGGTTTTTCTGAAGTGTTGAGAGCACCCCACATGTAAAGCTAGTAACCCTTTTGTGGAGAGACCCTAAATGCTTCTCTTCTCTTCAAGATTTTTACCTTAAATAATGAACTTTTATTTCCACGATCACTCCATAACTGTTATTTTTCTTTGGGTTGGAGCCGTCTTCACCAACTAAAATGTGTGCCTGCTAAAGAAAATTCACCGAGCACATGTTGTAATGAGAGATGCTGTGTGTAACCTGCTCTGGTCATTCAAGGGCACTTCCTGAAGCATCCTTTTCTAAAAATTTGAACTGTTCAGTGTTGGAGTTTTAAAAGAGCAACCATGTTTGTTTTTTTCTTTTTGCAGGTATGAATCTCCTGAAATAGCTCTAAATTGTGGAATAATGTTAAGAGAGTGCATCAGACATGAACCCCTTGCAAAAATCATTTTGTGGTCAGAACAGTTTTATGATTTCTTCAGATATGTCGAAATGTCAACATTTGACATAGCTTCCGATGCATTTGCCACATTCAAGGTAACATATATAAAAATTATAGACTTCTAACTATACTTGCAACTCCGATTAACAGGTGTGCTGTTTTTCCTAAACCTTCTCTATCGTCCTTGCCTATATACTGCTGCCCCCTAGTGGGAAGAAAGAAGACAGTTGTGGCAAAAGCAGGTTTACAGTGTATGTGAAACAGTTTATTCTTATGTTATTATTTATTAACTAGAGGCCGGGTGCATGAAATTCATGCACAGTGGGGTGGGGGGAGGAGACAGGGGGATGTCCCTCAGCCTGGCCTGCACCCTCTCCAATCTGGGACCCTTCAGTGGTCGGGCCTAAACTGGCAGTCGGACATCCCTCTCGTAATCCAGGACCGACCCTTCAGTGGTCGGGCCTAAACTGGCAGTCGGACATCCCTCTCGTAATCCAGGACCACTGGCTCCTCACTACTCACCTGCCTGCCTGCCTACGGCCCTCCCCTGCCGGCCTGATCGCCCCTAACCCCCTGCCAGCCTGATCTCACCCCTAACTGCTCTCCCCTGCCAGCCTGATCTCCTAACTGCCTCTGCCTTGGCCCCCACCACCATGGCTTTGTCCGGAAGGAAGTCGGACATCCAGAAGATGGCCGGTTGACCTGGTCTAATTAGTATATTACCCTTTTATTTGTATAGATTACTGTATTATTCTTCCATACAAACAACTGTAAACCTGCTTTTGCCCCCACCCCTGTATATGTATGTATACAAATAAAGTCATAGTTTTAAAGGGTGAAAAATAAAAAAATAAAAAATAAAGGGTGGAAAAGTTAGAATTTTTAGGCAGGGTACAGTTTTTTGTTAAATTACCCATCAAGTACAGTAATAGATATAACAACCAGATTTTTCTCCTGTGTTGAGCATACTGTTGCAGTTTCTTTGGTTAAGCACCAGATGAAGTAGTTGGCCTCTGTTTGGGCCCAAGGGAACCAGGGACTTACCGCTTCCATCCCATGCTCATGCCAGAGCTTGTTTATTAACTATAAGAGGTGAGGGCGGACAGAATCACCTGCACTTTTCAAATTAGCCTCTCCGCAGTGTGCCTTATCTCCCTGTTGTATAAGGAGATATTACAAAGAAGCAGTTAAAAAGCAGTTAATTTGTTTAAATTAGATGTACATATATAGGATACCACTGTGCAACATGCACATTTTTTTGTTTTGAATTGCAAGGTTCTGTGCTGTTTACGGTATATAAATAAGACAGTGATCTTTATAATCTTTCTGTGTTACATTCTCTTATGTAAAATGTGTGACATCTTAAGTCAATATTTAGAACTGCTATTTTAATATAATCAGAATTTAGTATACTAACCTGCAGATTGCTATGCTCAGAAACCATGAATACTGTTATAGTGACAAGTGGCCATTTCTCTTGTAAGTGTTCAGTTTTATGATTATAAAGAGCGCCTGAGGTGAGCACAGTCCCTGGTTTCTGGGTAAAATATGTCCCTCGGAGTGAAGGAACACCCTTAACCCCTTCCCCAATAATTTTTTTGTTAAAAACGTTTCTTTTTCAGACTAATTTTTTTATTTTGGTTCTATATAGTATTTTTGATGCTGGTTATGAAAACAGTTTGTAATTATTTTTTCTTCCCATTTTTGTGGTTAAGAATAGTATTTCCTCAGAAAGTTTCTAGATGAAATTATTTAGAATGGTACGTATGTAGCTGGTTTTTGAAGGTAAAGTTTTTAGACGAGTATACTCGTCGACGACTGAAAAAAGAACATTTTGTGAAAACGTGTATACACGTTTCTGCCAGGGAAGGGGTTAAAATAGGATGAAAGCCTAGCACCCTGGCCACTAGGATTTCACATTGAATGAGAATAAAATAATAGTGTGAAAGATCTAGGAATTTATTTTCCCAAAGCCATTAGAAAGGGTATCAGAAGCCTTAGGTAAGACCTCAGCTATTTCTTTGTCAGTGTACAAAGCAAAATGAAATTCATTTAAGATGATAGCATAGAGTGGTAAATGTGATGCTTAGTTCCACCGCCCTTGGTGTGGTAGGACTCTTGCTTAGGATGGAAGGAATGCCACACTCAAAAGCAGCAGACCGTTATGAGGGGAAGTGTAGTAGCATCATCTGTCAACATGAGGAGTCACTCCTGTTTGAAAAAAAGCCATGAGCCCAAGAGTGCAGCTCTGGGAGCAGGAGGGTAAGCAGAGAGGAGGAGAGGGTGGCAGTGGTGTGGGAGAATGCAGCCAGACCACCGGACCAAGGAGAACATGACTGGCATGCTCCTGGCACAGATGGCAAAATTGACCAAGAGATGAGAGAAATGTGCTAATTATATGCCAGAAATGTGATTCCCAGTGTCTGACAACGTTTTGATTGGCCTTGCTGATAATTTTATCTCAGTTAGTGCTGCTGCTTTGAATTAAATTCATACCGAGGTGATGGAATCACTGTGGGTAAAGCAACCTGTCAGGTCATGGTAGCCACAGAGGGAAAGACTAGGCAGAGTCAGGTGGTAGTCCTTACTGGAAGAAGGGAAACTTTAAAAAATAACAGAGGTGTCTAAGGATGAGCTCCAGAGGAGAAAGCATGGAGAAACTGGCTTGGATTCTGTATCTCAGCTGCTGCTGGTTGCAAGGAAAGTGGAGAGCTCATTAAAGAGAGCTCTCCAAGAAACGAAAAAGACAGGAGGCCAAAATCAAGACAAGAGAAAGAGAAATAGACCTAGCAAACAGACCAAAGCTACCTCCCCACCCCTGCCTAAAAGAAACTCCACCTGAGTCAGGCAGGGGCCAGTCTCAGCCTCACTCCATAGGCGCTGGCAGAGGGAAGGGTGCCTGCCTCTCTCCCAGTTTACTCTTTGCAGAGAATACTTTCATAAGGAGGAGAACAGATCCATGATTCATGGTCTCCTTTAAGAATGTGATCAGAGCAACTTCCGGAAAATGCAGTCTGCACACAAAATCTTTCCAACAAATGCAGCTCATCCATAACTGGATTCAAAGCCCCTGGAAGTGGGCCGAGTCTTAAAAGGAAATTAAAACTACCTGCTCTAAATGTGTCCAAGATTTGTAGCTCAAATGAACAGGTACTGAGATAGTTATATCAGTGGCCAAGTATTTGTTAGTGATTATTTTTAAGGAATTAGGAGATTGGGAGGGGCATCAGAAGGCCAACAAATATATTTCCAATTTTCCAGAGTAAAAGAAGGTAGATTCCCCAGAGAGGCTGGTGGAGCTTGGAGCTTGATGGTATACCTGTGTAAGGTTCTAGAAAGTATTTCTAAAGAGATGATATCTGAGCATTTTGGAAAGGAAACCGAGTGCCCACAGCCAGCATGGATTCACTAAGAGTAAGTTCAGTCATACTAATCTCATTGATGCCAGTAGATCAGGGGCCTAAAGACAAGGCTGCCTGGGTTCAATTCCCAGCTCTGCTGCTGATTGCACCTGTGTCTTCATCTGCTAAAATGTGGGTATTAATACTAGTGTGTCAGGTTATTGTGGCCTCACACAGCACGTGTGCTGTAAACAGTAACTAGTGGGATTCCTTTAAGACAAGGAGGATATACTAGATGTCAAATAATTATACAGACCTATTTTAATGGAAACAATAAAAAGATTAGGAGCTAGATGGAAGGAGTTTCAGTATGATGATTTGCAACTAATTAAATGCAGTATCCATAAGGTCCTGGAAAATGGATCACCATCACCCTGGAGAGAGACTCTAATGGATCTCTGCTCGGCCAAGTCAAACATTATTAATGACTTGGATAGAGAATGACAAGGCATACTTACCAAATGTGTCAGTGACAGCCATTAAGGGAAAGATAAATAACAGTGAGCCTAAATAAGGCTCCATAAATCCAGAGAGGCCAGAATATAACAGGATAAAGTTAATTATAGATAACCCAAGTCTTCTACTTGAGGACCCAACCATATAAATATGGGATTGGGGAATAGACATTATAATAATACTTAATGCAAACTGTAATAGTTACTAAAATGTAGGTAAGTTCTTATATTCAAACAATCCATTGAAGGAAGTATTATCATCTCCTTTACAGATAAGGACACTACAGCATAGAAATGCTGAGTAAAGTCAGACAATATATGGGCAAGCCAGAATTTGAACCCAGGCAGTCTGACTACAGAGCCCACTATGAGTAAACAAAATTCTGAATTTGTCCATTAAAATTGGTAGTGTGATGATGCTGCCCCAGAACTACATGTGACCACAAAAGTGTGTCACCTAAGGAGCTTGATGGTCTCACCCCACTATAAGCTTACCAGGTAACAGCACATAAATGTGTTCCATTCCAGGCGCTACACTTTAAGAGGCACATAGACAAATAGATGACTTTCAGAAGACATTAGATGGTGAGGGGGACTCAGAACCTGTCATTCGAGGAGTGGTTAAAAGAACTGGACCTATTTAGCCTGAAGAAGAGAAGACTCGGTAGGGACTTGCCATGAGAGCACTGCTGTATTTGAAGTGGGGTTCTTTAGAAAATGGATTAAACTTGTTTCTGGAAGTACCTGGGGCATAGGAAAAACATTCTAACTCAGAGCTCCAGAGGTGAACCATGAACCATACAGTTAGAAGAATTGAGTTTCCTGTCCTTGGACATACATTTTCAAGCATCATATAGGGAATTGAGCCAAGTGACTTGCTCTGAAAATCAGCCCCCTGGTTTAGCAGCATTTCTTCTGGGATTCCAGGGCTGTCTTTGTCACATGATATTTGGGGTCCAAACTTACATAATTTTTAGGAATCTTTAAATTCAACCTACTCTAAAAGTTGGCTGCTTAAACTGCTGGACTTGAGAGATGACTCCTGACCTTTCTCCAAGTTATATACCAAGACCTTGGATGTACTGGAATTCAGACAGGTG
>NW_006288615.1:2240268-2242238 GCF_000327345.1 Myotis davidii
CTAGCAACTCTGCATGTCTGGGACCACATGCACCTATAAACTTTGCAGATTACTGAGTAGATACTGACCTCAACCATTTCTCTTCATCTTCTATTCTGTTGGTTTCTTTCCCCACACCCTGGTTTAAGCTATCCATAGCTCTTGGCTCTAATCCTAAGGTAAGGTTCCTCTTGTCTCTCAGTAGACAGAGGCACTGCCTAAGTCCCATCTCCTCATTTCCCAACTTGGCTCTCAGCAACTGCTCCTTTCCCACTAATATTTTACTGTCCGGACCTATTTAGCCTGAAGAAGAGAGAAGACTCGAGGGACTTGCCATGAGAGCACTGCTGTATTTGAAGTGGGGTTCTTTAGAAAATGGATTAAACTTGTTTCTGGAAGTACCTGGGGCATAGGAAAAACATTCTAACTCAGAGCTCCAGAGGTGAACCATGAACCATACAGTTAGAAGAATTGAGTTTCCTGTCCTTGGACATACATTTTCAAGCATCATATAGGGAATTGAGCCAAGTGACTTGCTCTGAAAATCAGCCCCCTGGTTTAGCAGCATTTCTTCTGGGATTCCAGGGCTGTCTTTGTCACATGATATTTGGGGTCCAAACTTACATAATTTTTAGGAATCTTTAAATTCAACCTACTCTAAAAGTTGGCTGCTTAAACTGCTGGACTTGAGAGATGACTCCTGACCTTTCTCCAAGTTATATACCAAGGCCTTGGATGTACTGGAATTCAGACAGGTGGGAAATGAGAGGTCCTTTTCTAAAAAAACCCCCTCCCCTCCCACCCCCTGCTGGCCAACTAGCAACTCTGCATGTCTGGGACCACATGCACCTATAAACTTTGCAGATTACTGAGTAGATACTGACCTCAACCATTTCTCTTCATCTTCTATTCTGTTGGTTTCTTTCCCCACACCCTGGTTTAAGCTATCCATAGCTCTTGGCTCTAATCCTAAGGTAAGGTTCCTCTTGTCTCTCAGTAGACAGAGGCACTGCCTAAGTCCCATCTCCTCATTTCCCAACTTGGCTCTCAGCAACTGCTCCTTTCCCACTAATATTTTACTGTCCCCTCCAGGCCCTGCCCTGTCATGGCCCTTAACAAGGGCTTTCATCCTGTGGGGCCCTGGGTCCAGCTCCTACTTCAGTAGTCTCAACACACCCCTTCTCTCTCTCTTACCAAGGTCATTGAGATTTGATTCCTAAATTGGCAATGGTTTCCTGAGTTTCATGTTCTCTTTAAACTAGATGATAACAAGGAGACTTCCCTAGATGGGGAGAATGGACAATCCCCCTTTTCATGTGTGGCCCACCTGTGGGCCTCATGCTCCTACTTGAGATACAACCTCAGAGCAAATAGTCCCCTTACTCAGACCTGCAGTCAAATCAAGGCCTTTGCTTTTTAGAGCAATACTTTCTACCTGCCTGCTCCTAAGAACCCAGCCCCAAGTGAGAGCCACTGTCTCTCAGACCCCCACCTCTGGTCTTCTCCGTGGTCAGATTATGACCGAGCAATAAGCATTGGGCTTCTTTTGCTGTACTTCCTCATACTGGCCTCCAAAATGACATCCAGTCTCACACAGATCCTGACTCATTAATCCCTTAATTTGCTAATTCATATGTTTGTTCAGTTTGTTCCACAAGCCTCTCAGCACCTGCCCTGTGTTGAGTGTTGTTCTATAGGTGTGGAGTTCAGCAATGAGCCATACACACCCCCTAACTCTTGAGGCTCTTACACAGAGGAGACCACCATAAACAGACCACAGTAGCATGTTAAAAGGAAGTGATCTTTTATTAAGTCTAATAATTTTTTGATGGAGTCTTTAGGGTTCTCTATGTACAGTATCATGTCATCTGCAAATAAGGACAGTTTTACTTCTTCTTTTCCAATCTGGATGCCTTTTATTTCTTCTTGTCTGATTGCAACGGCTAGTACTTCCAGTACTATGTTAAACAGGAGTGGTGAGAGGGGGCATC
>NW_006288615.1:2243758-2254261 GCF_000327345.1 Myotis davidii
CCTGTTAGTCACCATTTTTGTTCTTTACCGCTCATTCCTTCTTTGTTTCCTATTTTTTTCTATTTACAGCAGACCCTTTAGCATTTCTTGCATTGCTGGCTTGGTTGTAATAAACTCCCGTAGACCGTTTTTGTCTGTGAAGCTCCTGATTTGACCCTCAATTTTGATTGATAGCCTCGCTGGGTACAGTATTCTTGGATTCAGACCCTTCCTAAAAGGAAGTGATCTTAATAAGCATTCCTGGTACTTGCCCTTAACGTTCTCATGTTCCTCTCTCCCTTACATCTGGCCCCATGATATACTGAGATAATATCAATTCTCCTACCCCTGCCATCTCTCCTTCCCTATCTGGGTACCTCATAGCATTTCTTACCAGACTCTTGAGGTACTCAGATAAACTCCAGGGTTTCTGTTTTGCCTGTTTATTCCCTAAGGGGGATTTAGAATAAATTGGGTAGTTCTTTCCTGAACATACAATATACAACCTATCCAGCAGTTTAAACACCTGTAAATCTTTGGGTGGAATTAGAAGCCTTCTTAACAAGCACACTTTGAACCTTGGTTAGTGTGACATTTTCCCAAACATATTCCTGATGTTGGTTCATTCATTTATTAAATATTAAGCTCTTACTATGTGCCTGGCACTGCATAGGTGCTGGGGATTCATAGATTTAAAACAGACTTGAGCCTTGTGTTTACAGAATGTGCAGTCTGGCACGAAACATTCATCAGGTCATCTTACAGATGAACAGTTATACCTGTGACCATGCTTGCATGCTGGTGGCCAGTCTGGAAGGGCTCCCTGTGGAAGTGACAAGTGGAGCTCCGAAGGTAGTAGGTACCTAGAGAGGGGCAAGCCTGTGCCATGGAGGCCTTTTCAGGGAAGGGTTCTAACAAAGCAGGTGACAGAGTTCCCTACAGAATCTCCTGCTGCCAGATGGAGCCCCATGAAGCAACCAGAGCTGTAGTGCTTTCCATGTCAGCTTGACCGTGAAACATTTCTCAGAGCTTTCCCATTTCCATAGCACTTGGATATACTTAGGAAACTCTAGTTCAATGTAACCTTGGTAACTCAAACATAAATAGCAAAGAAAACAAGTTAAAGAAAGTTGGTTGTGAGAAGGAGATTATTGGCACCAACCTCTCCAGGAGGGGGCTTTAAAGGAATGTAATTCATTGATTGACCAAATATTGTCTGGCCATGCCTTCTGTCACATGTTCCCTTCCCCCTTCCCCAACCCAACCTGGTGAGACCAAGGCTAATCATTGCTAACTTCCAGGCCCTTGGAGGCAGGGACCACATCTTTCTTCTTTGTAACCCTAGCACTTAGAACGTTACCTGGCACATTGTAGATATTTTCTAAATGAATGATCCTTGACTTGTTTCCAGGGAAATCTGTGGGGTGAGACCTAAGCTCTGTTTTATAGTAATGCAGAGTTAGACTCGAGGTCTTACTGATTTTTGTTCCTACATTCCTGCAGTGTTATTCTGCTTACTTAGGAGCTGATGTTTATAAAATGACAGGGCTTTTCAAAAACATTTTACCTCTGCAAAAGGTTGCATTAAATATGAACCTGAATGCAATTGAATTTAGGAGGAAGGAAATGGAACCTCCAATACTTCTAATTAAAGAAATGTTCTTTTTCTCCACCAGGAGCAGTTTCAATTTGACATTTTATTACAGTTGTTTACTTTTTATTTCACTTCAATTCTTTATTCTCTTTCTTTGAACATATATTCCCATTGCCTTATATGTTTGTTTTTAAATTTTTCCTGCTAAGAGCTATAGATGTGTGACTACTCATAAGCATTAAAATCACAATTTCAGATTATTGATTTTATTTACTCATACAAAATCATTATCCTCAATACAGTTCATGCTCAATTTAAGTATAGTAATTTTAACAACAGTTTTTATTAGGTAAAATGGCGTGGAATGTTTTAGGATTCTCTTTTCTAAAAGAACCTGAATGCGAGAACAACATTTTAACAGTATATTTCCTTTTTCTAGGATTTGCTTACAAGACATAAGTTGCTCAGTGCAGAATTTTTGGAACAACATTATGATAGAGTAAGTATATGAAATACTATTTCATAATAGCAAATTTTAAGTTTTATTATCAGAAATGAAAGGTTAAATTAGATTTTGTACCAGGCTGTTTATTTTGCAAATGTAAAGTTTTAAGGTGGTGCCATAACCATTTCTCTACTGAAAGGAGGTATAGCGCATTACCTGATTAGAAGCAGACTTTATCTGTTTGATTGACCCACTGCCATTTGGATCTTTTCTTGATTTAGAAGAAGAAAGTAAAGTACTTTGGTGCTGAATAATAATACACAGTTGAGATAAAAGAAAAATATTATTTGACTTCCTAACTCTCCTTTCCATTTGTGCTGCTAACAAATAGAGAGAAAGGGAAGCAGCTCCTGATAAGTGAGACGAGCTCTTGCCTAGAGGCAGAACCCGGTTCTGCCCCTGCTCTGCAGCTGACAGCTTGTCACCACCAAGGCCATTACCACTGAGGACTCAGAAGCCTGTCCTTATTTCTAAAATGAGGACATTGGACTAGCCCAGCAGTGAGGTCCCTTCCAGCTTGAGTCAATGGATGTCAGACTTCCTGATAATCGAGTCCCCTGAGATTTGTACATGATTCTAGTGGACATGTGTCAGTTCCTAAATCTGTAGCATTTTGCATTTTCCAGGCCTCTACTCATGCTGTGTCCTTCCCTTTTTATCCCCTAAGAATCCTTTCCTCCCCCCAATTCTAAGTGAAATCCCTCCCATTTTTCAAGTGTGAGCCTGAGCCTACATTCTGTAGGACCTCTTCCAATATAACACAGTATGAGTTTCCTCTCTCTTCTGTTCTTAATTATTTTCTCTCCTTACTTGATGCGTTGAAAGAACAGGTAACTTTTCTCTTTGTATTTATGCTCTGGACTAGTTGAGTTCTCCTCTGTAACGAATATGAATTTTCTAATATAACACCAAGAAATGATAGCTGACTCAGCAGTGAGGAAATGGTCAGGGGAAGGGAGTTGTTTCATGAATATGGAGTTTGGGTGACAGAAGAGGATCAGATTTAAGCTCTACTAGTATATGGGCCTGTCTAGAGCTAGGAGGGGATCAGTCCCAGGAGCCCTCTTCACAGAGGTCATCAGCAGGTATCGCCCTGAGGGTTTCTGAGCACCTTGGAGGAAGGGTGTGGAACAGGCTGGCAGAGGCGAGCTTGGGCAGTGATTGACCTTTGAGGTGTTAGAGCTTCCACTCAAACTTTCTGACATTATCTACCCGTCTTCAAAAAACAAATAAATAACTCTGATATGTGTTTTTTGTCTTAGTTCTTCAGTGAGTATGAGAAGTTACTTCATTCAGAAAATTATGTGACAAAAAGACAGTCACTCAAGGTATGACAGTTATTTATTTTATCTAGTTCACATCTCTTCACCCTGTGTTTGAACTTTGGATTTGAGGAAAGGGGGTTATGCTAGTATGTGGGTCTTAGACCTTTAGATGAAAATATGTTTGTCCATGATCAGAATTTTTGTGGAAAGGGTTGGGGGTCAGCAGAGGTCCACACAGGGCTCCTGCCCACCTCTCTGTAAGTTAGAGATCCCAAGTGCAGCACACAGAATTTTGAAGAGGACTTTCTCTCTTAGCGATGCAGTGTTTTAGATTTTGAAGCATATTTTCAAAACTTAGAATCATGTCGGTTAGATGAAGATACTGCAGGTGTTACCTCCCCAGGATGCAGCCCTAACGGCAGGGACTTGCTGTGTGAGGGAAGGGGGAGGAGTAAGCAGTGAGACTGGACCATACACGGGTTTGGCTGCTCCGTATCAAAATAGGATATGAACAATTCCAGTACAAGTTAACAGCATGCTCGAGGTTACATAGCTCAGAAGGAGCAGGGAAGCAGGACGCGAACCCAGGCCGCTCGTACCAGGACTAGCCCCTCCCCCACTCTGCTTCTGCCTCTGTCCACAAGGGCCACAGCTTGGCCCTCTCCCACTGCAGGCCACATCACCACACACTTGATCTGCACTAGATATGGGCACTGATGGCGTGAAGAGGTGGCTGCCAAAGAAAATCTAGAATAAGCAACAACAATTGAAAAATTAAGGACTGATAAGGTATAACCAACCTCTGTGAATTCAGTAAGCCCTGAAGGCACAGGTTTCTTTTCTGCTTAACTGATGTTATTAGTGATGAGGCATCACTAAGGAAGAAATGGAGTATCTTCAGGATACTTGGCTGAAGAAGGAATAGAAAAATTTTCATTTTTATCAGCCTTTCTGAATCAGATATGATAACTTTGGCATGTGTAGAAGTTAGTGTATGGAAAACTTCGGACATGATCCTTTGTCCTATGAAATCCAGATAAAATTTAAAAATAAAAAAAATAATTTTTAGTTAAGCTAAGGTTTGTGGTTAACAGGAATTACCAAGAACTTCTAAACACTTTCTTCGATAGTTTCTTTTTAGTGAGATAACACAAATGCTATTTAAAGAGCAGGCAGGCTCTGACAGTCTTAAATTTGGAGCCAAGTGTGCCTGAATATTCTCTTCAGAGAGCAGTGTCAGACTCACCATAGATTTAAATGCCCGAGGGAAAGGTGGGTGTTTGTATAACGGACAGTAGGCACTCCATAGCTTCTAGGTCAGTGAGGCGAACCTTTTGAGCTCGGCGTGTCAGCATTTTGGAAAACCCTAACTTAACTCTGGTGCTTTGTCACATATAGAAATTTTTTGATATTTGCAACCATAGTAAAACAAAGACATATTTTTGATATTTATGTTATATATTTAAATGCCATTTAACAAAGAAAAATCAACCAAAAAAATGAGTTTGTGTGTCACCTCTGACACATGTGTCAGAGGTTCGCCATCACTGTTCTAGGTCATAGTTGGGTTCATTTTATCAGTCTTTGGGGGGGCCTAGTGATACTCTGTCATTAATGATGATTATTAAATGAATTATTTTTCAGACTTTGATTTTCCTTAGACTCTTAATGATAATGTAGAGTGATTCTTTAAATGTCTTCTCAGCTTCTCGGTGAACTATTATTAGACCGACACAACTTCACAATTATGACAAAATACATCAGTAAACCTGAGAACCTCAAATTAATGATGAATCTTCTACGAGACAAAAGTCGTAACATCCAGTTTGAGGCCTTTCACGTTTTTAAGGTAGAGTATTAAAACCACAAACAATATTTTCTCCTGAAGTCGTCAGGCTCATTTCGTTTACAAATTTCTGAAATAGTATTAGCCCCACTTTGGTAATCTAAGTGATACAATTCAGTTAGTCTTCATGTTTTGTGTGGTACAACATTTAAACAGAAAAATAGACCCAGAAACAGGGTAATCATTTCAATTTGGAAACAGAATAAGTTTATTTACAGAGGAGTGCCATTTGTCTTAGAAAATTATTAATCACAAAGTTAAGGGGTAGCCCATATCTTAATGCTTTCTGTGGAGGTTTTTAGTCTCAAAATTCATTTTGACCTTTTGTGCCCAGAAATAATTTCTGCAAATGTTATCCTAAAATCAGCATCTATATTTTAATACCAACTACTGAGTTTCAGAGCATGAGGGAAAGTACCAGTCCTCTTTGTAGTAAAGCATGTAAATCTTTTTTTTTAATATATTTTATTGATTTTTTACAGAGAGGAAGGGAGAGGGATAGAGAGTTAGAAACATCTATAAGAGAGAAGCATCGATCAGATGCCTCCTGCACACTCCCTAATGGGGATGTGCCTGCAACCAAAGTACATGCCCTTGACCGGAATCGAACCTGGGACCCTTCAGTCTCCAGCCCAATGCTATCCAGCGAGCCAAACCAGCTAGGGCTGTAAATCTTTTTTTTTAATTTTCAAATTGTGAAATAAGATATCCTGAAGCACAAACCTCTGACTGAGTTATCCCAACTTCACGTGCCCAGGGAGGGAAGTTCTGGATGTGTCCTGCCTCGTTCTTTCCTGTAGCTGATGCAGATTTCTCTCCGGCAGGTGTTTGTTGCCAACCCTAACAAGACACAGCCCATCCTAGACATCCTCCTCAAGAACCAGACCAAACTCATAGAGTTCCTCAGCAAGTTTCAGAACGACAGGACCGAGGACGAGCAGTTTAATGACGAGAAGACCTATTTAGTTAAACAGATCAGGGACTTGAAGAGACCAGCTCAGCAAGAAGCCTAACTCCCCATAAACATCCGAAATATTAAATCCAAACCCAGCACCTGCTGTTAGCTCGTCAGCACCAGGCACTCTCACCGATTCATGAGGAACATTATGCTAGTCTGCTGTTAAGTGAACGGTTTTTCATTTTATCTTGTTTTGTTTTTTTAGTCCATCTTGGAGAACGTAGCTGCTGCTTTCTTGCACACTAGAGCACACGTGGACTTTCTCTTGATCTTTGTGTCATTTCAGAATTCAGAGACCCTGTTTGCTGTAGGAGTTCTGAACACGGCTAGGTTCGTGAGGGCAAATGTAGGGGTGATAGTGTGACGGAGGGGCGGAAGGCGAGATAGAGTCAGATTAAACCTGCAGGTTTGCACTTATGTTAAAGAGCTGGGCGTGGATTCTTGGTGAGATTGTCTGCCTTCACTACAGGAAGATCGTGCAGCGCTGTATTTAGAATCAGAGGAACTGTACCCACTATGTGAGCTTTTGGAGTGGTTAAAGTTGATGTGCAAATAAATTGATACTGAAACTTAGCAACTTCTTAAAAGTGTGACGCTTCATAAGGTCATAAGGAAAATGTATATATGCTTTTCACGGCTTTCTAGAATTTTTTGACATTTGATTTTCTTGAGACTTGTAAACCTGGATATGTTGGAAGGTATTTGTTAATTTCCTTTTTGGAAGGTCTTTTCAAACAGTAGAGCTAGCAGCGACACCTCGCATTTCATTTCAACAATGCTTACAGGTTTCTTTTGTATATAATTCTTAGAATGCTCATTTCTTTTAAATGATTTAATTTGTACAGCAGAGGAATGTTATTGTATTAGTATGTAACTATTACCTAATATTGAGTCTTTGCAAAAAAATGAATGCTCATATGTAATTGAAATACTTCAGATCACATGAAAATGCTGATTTAACATTTAAGTATCACAGCATTAAAAGACAAAAGTAAACCAATCCTTTGTATTCAGTTATCTAGTGGGGTGCCATCAATAGGGTACAATACAGACTTGGAACTCAGTCAGCCCTCTTTCCTGCATAGTACTGGCCTTATTCATTTAAAATGAGTTTCCTCAATCTATGGATGATACTGATTATGCGCAATTAACGCTGATTCTCTGTGTGGGAAACCTCAGTAGAGCACCTTTTCTTCTTTAGAGTAAGTCATCCAGTACAGTAGTTGTGGAACTGAATCATTAAACTTCAGCTTCTCTTAGGAAAAGAAGAGTTCCTAGTCACAGGTGTCCTATGGGGAAATTTTTTTTTAATGTTCTATTCCTTAATGCTGCAAATTATCAGTATTTATAAAGTAACTGATTTTGCACCACTTTTTTGTTACTGTGACCACGGCAGAGTAACGTCTCCTAGGATATATCTATGTAAAGTTATTAGAATGGTATCTGTTCATCTTAGTGATACAAAGATCACAACTTACAATCAGAGTTTGCCAGTTTGAATTTAGCATGGCTGTGGCTGACTAAGAAATTTACATGATTATTCTTTGCTAGCCTCTCTTACTAATTGAATTATTTATCGGCCAGTAAAAAGAAACTCCCAAGTGATGCTTCAGCAGGTTGCAAGACCTCCTTCTAGGAACACCAGTTAGGAAAATAGCTCCAGAAAATATAGATGTATTTTATTCTATTTAATTAAATGGCAGCCGGCATTGGTTTTCCTGAGGCTGTCTTTACCAAAATCTGTGTAAAATCATTCATATTTTTCCATTGGGAGTAGGGGAAGTGATTTTTGCTTCTTGAGTTGAAAATATCAAGACGTTCGGGAAGGCAGACCTGGCTGTGAAGCCTCCTGGTTCTGTGTCCAGTGCTGGGTGTCAGGTTTCAGGGGAGAACAGTAATTACACCGGGTGGAAGGAAGGTTTCCTGCCAAGCTGGTTCTTAGAACTGGAAACAACAAACAGCTTCCACTCCGTGACGTCATCATAGCACTAGAGCGTGGAGAACAGTGAGGGCAGCATGTCAAAACACCGTGTGGTACATCGCATTGGAATCTGGACATAGTTAAGATTTTGGGGTTGTTGTTTTTTTGTTTGTTTAATTTTAAACAAAAATGTGAAAACATTCAAAGTTGAAAAGTTGCATTTAAAGTTATGATCCTTTAATATATTCATGTTACCAAAACTATTAAACTGGAGGTGTTTCTCTTTGTGTCATAAAGGTTTAATTTTACATAAGTCAGTTATTCCTTGTGATTTTTAACCCTTAGGAAGAGGTGGAGATGGAGACACCTGTTAACAATGCCGTGAGAGCATTTCCTTTCTCCTGAAGAAAAGTAATTTCTTATCAGACTATGGCTGGCCCTGTAATTTAAATTAAAATAAAATTTTGGAGAAACAGCATTGTGCATGTTGACGATGTCATACAGATTGTTACATTCGTGTCGCTATGAACAGCCCCATCAGGAGACATGAGGACAGCTTTACAAACTGGAACCAGAAACAACATACACACTCCTCTGTCTTTTTTTCCCCAGGGTTTTATTTTTGGTGTCAAACATGATTTTCACTTACTTATAGGGCTCACAGCTGCCTCACCCTTCCTTCCACAGTTAAATATCATTAGGCCTTTTACGAGCATCGCTTTGACACCATGGCTTTGGGGGATCCTTTCTCTTCATTTCTGTGACCCTTTATTCTGAATACTCTAAGGTAAAACTAAAGCCCTGGGCAGGAGTGTTTATAAGTAGCTAGAGTGAAGCTACAATGAAAGTGAGAGAATACAGAAGCACGGTGTTCAATGGCACCCGGGCGAAGCTGTGACCTCAGGCTGCCTGTAACGGATCCACAACCTGCCCTCAGTTATTTCCACCCTTGTCATGAGTGGGACCCCGTTGTAAGGTGATGGCAAGGGATATGCTCTTGCCAAGAACACAAGATGTCTGGATGACATCTTGTTATCTCTTCTAGGTAGTTCTCCAAAGATGTCAGGGTCCCTGAGGTCAGAACGTGTGACTCTGCCCTTTCTCTGAGGTGGCTTCATGCCTTCACACAGGTTCTGCTTCCCACCAGTGGCCAGTCGGGTGTCCCCTCTCTGTCAAAAACGCAGAAACTGAGCTTGGGCCGCTCTGTAATGTGTGGCTATTCTGCCTGCCTTGTCTATGAGGATCCAACAAGACAGTGACTGACAGCTCTGAGGCTGCAATGCCGCACAGCGTGTGCGTTCTGGGGCTAGCGCCCCTTCAAGGTGGTGAGTAACCCCACCTGAGACTTCACCAGAAGTTCCTCAGAGGACTGGCCTGGGACACACTGCCCCTGCAGCTCCTCCTGGATTTATAGAGGGTCTTCCGCCACGTCTTCCAGAGCCTGACAGCCCCTCTCTGGCCGTCTGGTTTCCAGAAGGTGGAAGGGCAAGGTAAGACACCCCCGCACCCTCCCATCCCCCCCCCCCCCCCCCCACAGATCCAGCCTACTCTGTGGCTGGGGCAGACCTGGGGTTGGACTGTCCTGGTTTCGTGAGTTTGTCTGATCTGTCCTCACAGTTTTCAATGGAGACAGAGCCTGAGTCCCCCCACACACACACACACACATACACACACTATAATCTGAAAGTGATATTGGTTGGCTCCCAAAACCAGCCCTGGGAGAAGACCTCCCTCAGGAGCAGACTGAACACACCTCACCAGCTCCACCAAGAAAGGACCATCCGCCTCCGCCTGCCGACACTTCTCTTTGGTCAACCCACATTCCAGCACCAACGCGTAATTTATAGGGGCAAAGCCTTCCAACCTTCTTGCAAGGACTTCTGCTCCCAGAGTCCATGCTGACCAGAGATGGTGGTGATGGCTGCACAGGTGAGTCTCTCCACAGCTGACATGACAATGACCTTGCTCATGTTTGGTCCCTGTGTGGTCCTCGGGCGAGGGCAGATGTCTGGCCCGTCGGGGTCCTAGGTCTTCCCGGGGACCACCAGGTGTCTGTGCAGAAGAGTGCCCTCTGCAGTTTGTGAAATTCTTTCATCCAGTAGAACTTCGGGAAGACAATGGAGATTTGGAGGGAAGCTTTATATTTTCAACATTCTCTACAAAATGAGCTTTTGCTCATCAGAACTCCCATTCTTGGTAATACATTTTTATCACCTAAATACTTGGTGTGCCATGGAAATAACAAGATCCTGCTCTAGTTTTCAGTAGCTGGGTCTTCCATTTGGTGGAGATTCAGGTGGAGCCGTGGACAGTGCCACAGCCCAGCCCAGGGGAAGATTCCAGACAAGGCTGCTCCCCAGCTGGCTCCCCGCAACACACACACACACACACACACACACACACACACACACACACCCCTCATGGCTGCCTCGCAC
>NW_006288615.1:2254721-2256500 GCF_000327345.1 Myotis davidii
CTGCCTGAAGCCAGGCCCAGGCTGCCGTCCCCCAGGCCCCAATACCCAGCCAGCTGAAGCCTTCAGACCCTCAAAAGCAGCTGGACAGGCCACACCTCTGTACAGAAATGACTCTTCACGGCCATCAAAACTGGAAAATGCCTAATTCCCTCATGATTTATCTCCTTCCAAAAAAGACTTTCTTAAAAAATGTAGTAGACTTAGATGGAGAAGGTTAGCAAATGCAAAACTATTGCACAGTTTGGAATTGGGGTAGAGTTAGGTAAGAAAAGTCCAGATCTAGGTAAGAAATGACTCTTCACGGCCATCAAAACTGGAAAATGCCTAATTCCCTCATGATTTATCTCCTTCCAAAAAAGACTTTCTTGAAAAATGTAGTAGACTTAGATGGAGAAGGTTAGAAAATGCAAAATTATTGCACAGTTTGGAATTGGGGCAGAGTTAGGTAAGAAAAGTCCAGATCTAGGTAAGAATTGGGATGGGGGATTTGGTTCATGTGCAGCCGAAGCTCAGACTACTCCCAGCCGGGCCAGCCGAGGGCCCTTCTCCAGCTTGTCCAGCATGCAACGCTTTACTTGTTTCCATCCACTGGGTGGCAGTAGAGCTGCTCGTTTCTAGCAGCCACTGAGCCTGGGGCCAGGGCCTTCAGAGAGAGTAAAAGGACGGTGACAGACACCAAAGGACCTGAGCAGTGCCAGGGCTTCCTGGGTGTCGTTTTGAGCAAAAGGAGCGGATAGTCAAGAGATGTTTTTTTTAAAAAAAGAGACAGATTTGTGATAAAGATTATAAAATGTGACAGAATGTAGGTGGTAGGATGTGGTGGGGTTTTTATTTTATTTTTTAGAAGAGTTTTAGATTTGCAGAAAAGTTGCAAATTGGATAGTCAAGAGATGTTTTTTTAAAAAAAGAGACAGACAGATGTGTGATAAAGATTATAAAATGTGACAGAATGTAGGTGGTAGGATGTGGTGGGGTTTTTATTTTATTTTTTAGAAGAGTTTTAGATTTGCAGAAAAATTGAGTTTCCATAAAGCAGGCCTGTTTCTCTTATTACTGACGTCTTAACTTAGTTCGGTACCTCTGTCATAATCAATGGACCCATAAAGTCTACACTTTATTCAGACTTCCTTAGTTTTCCCTAATGCCCTTTTCTGTACCAGGGCCCCGCACGACATTTCCTCATCATGTCCCCATGGGCCCCCCTGCTGTGAGCCTCTCAGACTTGCCTTGCTTTTGATGTATTTGAGCTCTACCAGGCAGGCAGATTGCAGCATCCCCCGTGGCTGGGATTTGTCGGGTGTTTTTCTCATGATTAGAATGAGACTGCATTTTGGGAAGAGGACCACACAAATCAAATGCCGTTGTCATCGTATCACATTGAGGGTGCACAGCACCATGGTCCTGGCTGAGGAAGGTGTTGCTATGTGCATCGTACACTCCAGGATGGGGGTGGACTCCACCGCCTTGACAGCATCAATTATTTGGAATTTTTTGCATAGGAGGTTGGTTTCTTTTCTCCCATTATATCATATTCCCCCGTAAAATTCTTCCAGTTTTCTGTATGCTTACAATTTATATTTTTATTGATTTCTGAGAGGGAGAGAAAGGGAGAGATAGAAACATCAATGAGCCCAGCCGGCGTGGCTCAGTGGATAGAGCGTCAGCCTGCGGACTGAAGGGTCCCAGGTTCGATTCCGGTCAAGGGCATGTACCTTGGTTGCAGGCACATCCCCAGTAGGGGGTGTGCAGGAGGCAGCTGATCAATGTTTCTCTCTCATT
>NW_006288615.1:2256532-2258232 GCF_000327345.1 Myotis davidii
CCTCTCGGTAAAAAATCAATAAAATATATTTGGGGGAAAAAAAGAAAGAAACATCAATGATGAGAGAATCATTGACCAGCTGTCTCCAGCACCCCCCTTACTGGGAATTGAGCCCACAATCCGGGCATATGCCCTTGACCGGAATGGAACCTGGGACCCTTCAGTCTGTAGGCCAATGCTCTGTCCACTGAGCCAAACCAGGTAGGGTGGGGCTCTAGTTTCTTGCATCAACAATCATCCTCAATTCCTTGCCTTCCTGCTCACCTCCTCCTCCCAAGCAATCGACAGCAAATTTTGTTTGTTATGCCTCAAAACCAGATATGCTTCACATCATATGTAATCAGAGAAATGCAAATGAAAACAACAGTGATACCCTACACGCCTATTAGGATGACCAGGATTTGTAGGGCAGTGAGAATATCTGCATGACACTGTAATGATGGATATATGTCACTACACATTTGTCCAAACTCATAGAATATACACCAAGAATGAACCCTAAGATGAACTATGAACTTTGGGTGATTATCCACTGTAACGAAGTACCACTCTCCTGGGGGATGTTGATAGTGGAGGAGGCTGTGCATCTATGGGGGTAAGGGGTTTATGGGAATTATCTGTACCTCTTAATTTTGCTGTGAATCTAAAACTGCTCTAAAAAAATTTAATCTTTTTTTAAAAACCAGAGACCATTAACAAAGAGCTGGAAACCACCAACTCTTTCCTTGGGCTTAAAATAGAGGCTTTTAGAAAAGAATGCTTCAAAAAGAAATATAAACATTCAGAACAAGCTGTGCTGATGGCTAGCATTAAAGAAGAATCCAGTCTTTAGAGGATGCATCAAAACGCATCTAATATCCAGTACCTGCAGCCAGAACAGCCTTCAAAATACATCAGAAGGATTAAAAAGACACTTTAGACAGGGCTAAAAGGTGCTTTGGATGAAAATTATCTTCACGAATGTGTGAGCTGCTTTCACAAGAAGCAAAGAAGGGGAAGGGAGAGTGGTGAATGTATCAAACAAAACAAAATGTTAGAAAACTGAAAAAAAAAATCAGATCAAGCCTCTATGTAGCTACTCACTAACGAGGACTCATTAAGTGGCCTTCTTGGGAGAACACTGGCAGGGATGATGGGAACTTGGATTGGATGTAGCGCATGCACCAGAAACAGAGTTCCTAAAATATTAATCTGAAGGACTTTTGAAGAAACTGATTGATGTCACTCAAAGGGTTATTTTAACTCTGGCCTGTGTGGTTTAGTTGGATGAGCTGGTTCCATGCATCAAAAGATTATCAGTTCAGCCTGACTGGCATGACTCAGTGGTTGAGTGTCAACCTATGAACCAGAGGTCACGATTGGATTCCCAGTCAGGGCACATGCCCGAATTGTGGGCTCAATCCCCAGTGTGAGGTGTGCAGGAGGCAGCTGATCAATGATTCTCTCTCTCTCCCTCTCCCTTCCTCTCTCTCTAAAGTCAATAAAAAACATCTTTTGAATGAGGGTAAAAAATATAATAATAATAATAATAGTGCAATAATAATTTAACACCCTAAGTAATCTACTCGTTTATAATGCATTGTGTTTATTTTCTGCCTTCTCCTGCTAGGATGTAAGCTTCTGAATGGTAGGAAATTGATCTGTTTTGCTTACTAACATTGCTCAAGAGCCCAGAGCAGTGCCTGGCTCATAGTAACTAT
>NW_006288615.1:2258549-2267679 GCF_000327345.1 Myotis davidii
GGTGGCAAGGGGATGGAAAGAGAGAGCTCACATTCAGTGAGTGACTGCGATGAGCCAGACCCCGTGTTAAACACCTAACACAGTTATCTCATTTAATTCCCACACACGAGGCTGGTACTGTTATTCCCATTTCATAGGTGAAGAAATTAAGGCCCAGAGAGGGTAATTTGCCTGAGGTCTCACAGCTTTTAAATTAGCTGACCTGGAGCCCGGCCAGTGTGGTTCAGTGATTGAGTGTCGACCTATGAACCAGGAGGTCACAGTTCGATTCTTGGTCAGGGCACACGCCCAGGTTGTGGGCTTGATCCCCAGTGTGAGGTGTGCAGGAGGCAGCTGATCAATGCTTCTCTCTCTCTCCCGCTCCCTTCCTCTCTCTCTAAAGTCAATAAAAAACATCTTTTTTAAAAAATAAAGGGTTATTTTAAAACACTTAAAAATAAATCAAATATACATTAAATTAGTGAAGAAAATGAAGTAATCGATACACTTATAGTTAAAGTCTTCAAACTGAGAAAGCTATACTGAAGTTAGTAAAACACCAAGGAGAGGCAGTAGCACCAGCATAATTTCAAGTCCTCCCTGAATAACAGCAAGAAAAATAAATGAGCGTTCACCAAGTATTCAGACTAGAGACGACATGCCCTTTAACATTAGGGGAGAATCGCTCCAAAGCAGATGGCGCGATCAGCCGTGCTGGGCACCCGCAGAGTACAAGCCGAAATTCCGTCAGAAAAATTCAAAAGAATCACGGCTCTCACGGAAGCCAGCTTACTTCTCATGCAAGAAAAAGCTCATGCTAATGGGCTGAGAGCTCTGTTGGCTTAAAGAAACCTTGATAATTTGAGAAAAGAACATTCATACATCAGACAAAAGTTACTGAGGAAGAATGTTAATATTTTGAAAATTAATGTTACGTCCCGGATGTTCCAAATGGCCATCTGCAGAGGCGAAAAGGACAACTAGAGAGGGTTGTGGGTCATGGTGGATTAGAGCCTACCCTAATGACTTCATTTTAATGTAATTGCCCCTTTAAAGACCCTATCTCCACCTACAGTCATATTCTGAGATACTGGGGGGTTAGGATTTCAACATATGGGTGGGATGAGGCATGATTTAGCCCCTAATACTACGTGTTATTAATTCCTAGACCTGCTCTTCTGTAATAACAATAATTACAGCAGAAAAAACTCCGTAAGCCCAGCTGGCGTGGCTCAGTGGTTGAGCGTCGACCTATGAACCAGGAAGTCACAGTCCAATTCCCAGTCAGGGCACATACCTGGGTTGCGGGGCATGATCCCCAATGTGGGGTGTGCAGTAGGCAGCCGATCAATGATTCTCTCTCATTATTGATGTTCCTATCTCTCTCTCCCTCTCCCTTCCTCTCTGAAATCAATAAAATATATATATATTTCTTTAAAAGTCCTTAAGCACAGCCTGAAAGAGAGCTTAAGGTCTAAAGAGAAATGCCTCCCTCTCACAAGCCAAAGCTGCCAACATCCATGTCCCTAAACAAATACAATTTGCTGGGCCTGCAGCCCCCCTTCTCCCTGTGGACAAACAGGAACTTCACCCTCACCTTGTGGGTGAGACATAACTTCATTGAGAAATATGAATATGAAAGGATGGACAGGCAACAAGGACACATATAGTTCACTTCTTTCCTGATATACTTTCTATAAGAAATATAGAAGTAGAATTTGACAAGATCTGTAGTGCACCCATCTTCACACGCTCAGTCCTCCTCACTCATCTCTCCACTTCAGTGCACCTCCGCAGAGAAGTCTGCCCTGATCCCTAGCCAGTGATGGCCACCCACCCCTCTCTATTCCTGAGCTATTCAAAGAACTTCACACTCTTAGAAATAATCACATTTATTTCCTTGATTGGCTTTTGTCTCCTTTCATTAGAACATCAGACGCAAGGAACCGGTAGAGGTCTCTCTGTCTGGGTTCACCTCTGAATCCCCAGCCTGACGAGTAATATACCCTCCAATGGGTGTTGAGTGGACGAGTAAGTAGCTGCTACATTTTAAAGAGTCAATTTGGTTTTTTATATCCATCTTTCTAATTGTATTTTGTTGAATCTGAAATGTTCATAATCTTTTGCCTTCCTTCACGGGAGGTGGTGACTCCAACAGCTAGCAGGAAAGGGGAGTCTGGGGAGGTGATGTTAAAATGGAATTATTGGCCGATCCGCGGCCCTGGGGGTGGCCGCCAGGGGGCGCCTCTGAATCTCCCAAAGTAGCCAGAGGCAGGCGACCCCGAACATGGCCACCACGGGGCTCCCACTAGCAGGAGGGGCCTCCTGCTGCCCACCGCCATCTCCAGTTCTCCGTCCCCGTGCCTCCCACTCTCTCCAGGTACCCGGCCGCAGGAAGAGGGGCTCGGCCTGCGATGGTGTCTCCAGGGAGAAATATGGAATTCCTAGGAATCAATTTTATGACCTAAGTAAAGAAAAGCACAAAACTTTACTGGGGGCCATAAGCTGAAAGTTAATGGAGAAACCAAACCATATTCATTTATTAAGGCATAGTCTTTAAATATATCACCCAAATTAAAGTAAATCCAATAAAAATCCCAATAGGTTTTTGCAGACAAATGGGAAAATCATTCTAAAATTTGTCTCAAGTAGGCAATGTATTACTATTGTCAAGAACTTTAAAAGTAGTGACGAACAATTTCGATGTTTTGTGTATATAGCAACGCTAGGAGAAAATACTGGTGAATATATAAGTTTAAAGGGGAGAGAGTCTAAGTGCTCAGGCAAGGAAGAAATCATAATGGAAAATTTGAGGGATTTATATGTCAAAACAGTCCATGAAAGCAACAAAAAGGCAGGTCTCAAAATGGAAAAATACCATGAGTTCTGATGGATAAAGCTAATATTCTTTTTTAAAATATATTTTTATTGATTTCAGAGCAGAAGGGAGAGAGAGAGAGAAATATCAATGATGAGAGAGAACCATTGATTGGCTGCCTCTTGCACACACACACACACACACACACACACACATGCTTACTGGGGGGTGGAACCCGCAACCCAGGCATGTGCCCTTGTTGAACCTGGGACCCTTCAATCCACAGGCTGACGCTCTATTCGCTGAGCCAAACCAGCCAGGGCAAAGCAAATGTTTTTTTTTTTTAAATATATTTTATTGATTTTTTACAGAGAGGAAGGGAGAGAGATAGAGAGTTAGAAACATCGATGAGAGAGAAACATCGATCAGCTGCCTCCTGCACATCCCCCTACTGGAGATGTGCCCACAACCCAGGTATATGCCCTTGACCGGAATCGAACCTGGGACCTTTCAGTCCGCAGGCCGACGCTCTATCCACTGAGCCAAACCGGTTTCGGCCAAAGCAAATGTTCTTAATGTACAAAGGGTCTTCTCTATTTTTGTGACGATAAACACGCAAACAGAAAAACTGGGAAAGCATACAGGCAGCGCTTGATAGGGTAGGACCTAGAGGCCCTTGGCCAGGGCTTATTATGATTCATGGACTGCTAGAATCAACATCATTAAAATGTCCATACTACCCAAAGCAATCTATAAATTCAAAGACCCTGGGAAGGTCCAAGTGAGAGGCCAGCTAAGATGGTCCAGGAGAGAGGATGGCCCGGACCAAAGTGGGAGAAGCGGTCCAGGATGGATAGGTTTTGGAGACAGAGCCCAGGGAATTTGCTGATGGATTCGGTGTGGGCATTAAGACAGAGAGAGGTGACACGGATGTTCATGAATATGAGAGAATGTTTAATTATGCCAAAAGCATTCCTTTTATTTTGCTGTTGTAACACACTGTAAGTTTTGTGGCAACATGAATTCCTTATTGCGGAGTTCTGTGACTCAACAGAACAGGTGGGCTCTGCTGTTTCCTCTGCTCCTGGTCTAACTCGGTCAAAACAAGGTGCCCACCCACTTGGGCTCTTTACCTGGAGGCGCTGGGGGATGGCAGCGATGGGGGAAGAGGGGCTGCCAGGCTCATTCAGGTTGGGGACAGATTTCAGTTCTGTGTGGTACTAGGACTGAGGTTTCTGTTTTCCTGGGTTTCCGTTTCTCTCAGTGTGTGACAGTGGGGAATTGTGACCCACCCCACCATTCTCTTGACATTGTTTCTGTAAATGCTGAATCTGACTAAGAGGCAGCTTGTAGATAAACAGCAGGTTTGTAGACGAATCCTAGGAACTAACTCCAGAAGATACAGACTCCGACCTTCAGTCATCCCAGTTCTGGGGGATTTGCTGACCTTCAACCGCAGAACTAGGATGACGAAGACCAGAAGACCATCATTTGACCAGTTTCGAGGTCCTTCCGAAGTGGGCTGTGCTGGTCATAGAGAACCTTCCAACCTCCCTCCCTTGATCTCTTTGTTCTGCTTTCCCTCTCCCTCCTTATAAAAACCTCTGCCTGCACTGAGATGTTAAGATGGTCTTTGTGACAAGAGTCCCCCATATTCTCAGATGTGTGACTGGAATAATCCTCTTTCCTTTTTCACCAGCACCAGGTTTGGCCTGTACCCTTGGTTTCAGTAACTAGCGCTTTAAAGGCACCATGGTTCCCTGTCCCATTGCCCCTCCCCCATCTACATCCCAGCAACATTTCCAAGCCTCCTCATGCTTCAGATCTCCGTGACTTTTCTGCTACCTCTCTCTCACTCGAGCCAGAGGAAGTGCTCTGCCTTTAAAGACTCGCGTGATCACTCAGGTAAAACCAGAATAATTTCACTATTTTAAGGTTCATAATCTTAATTACTTCTATAAAGTTCCTTTTACCGTGTAAGGTAACAAATTCACAGGTTCCAAAGGGTAGGCCATGGCTATCTTGGTGAGGGGACGGGGCATTCTGCCTACCTACCACATGAGAAAATGCTGAAACTAAAGAGAAGGGAAAAAAAGCAAGATATTAACCAGAGCTTCTCATCTTAGACTGGATAATTGTTGTGGGGACTGTCCTATACACGGCAGAGCTGGTTTCTAACTACTAGAGCATAGTAGCACCTACCTGCCTGCCACCCAAGTTGTGACAAACATTGCCAAATATTCCCCAAAGGTCAAATCACCCCTAGTGAGATTCTCTCTCTCTCTCTCTCTCTCTCTCTCTCTCTCTCTCTCTCTCTCTCTCTCTCTCTCTCTCTCTCTCTCTCTCTCTCTCTCTCTTACACTGTTGTCCCAGTTTAGTGAAACACATACATACCACACACACATATTCACATATAGAGTGAAAAATATTGGAGGAAAAATAACAAAGTACTAAGTGGTTGTTCTGGGTTTTGTCATCATAGTTGTCTTATTTTCTTTATGTTTTTTAAGTTTGAATAGCTATTACTTTTAAGCATTATTTTGCAAAGCAATTTCTCTATGTCTTTATTCTCAGAAGTTCTACTTGGTAGCACTTCACTGTTCTTCTAATGTACCATTGAATTTCTGCATCTCATTTCATAACTAAAAGTATGTTTCTCTCTTTTGTCAGATTTTTGTGTCAGAATATATAATCTATGCCTAAAATTAATTGAAGCACCAACATAACTAGCTGTTCCTTTAGTTTGAAAGAACCATCCAGATAAGTGGTCTGGCTGCTCAGAGCCTTTTCTTTTCTTTCTCTTTTTTTTTTTTTTTTTTTGAGAGAGAGAATTGCTTGAGAACTTTTTTCAGTATTTTCCTTGATTATAGGACATTATTATTTCCTTCTACTTCTTGAGTCCATTTTGGCCATATTACTTTTCCGTAAAATCATCCACTTTGGAACATTCACATTTATTTGATATGAGTATATATATAGCATATTATAACATGTAATAACCACTTTATCTATGGTTATATCTTCTTTCTCATATTAATATTTTCTACCTTATTTATTAATTAGATTTTCCAGAGATTTGTCTCTTTTTACTGTATTTCAGAGGAACTATCTCTTCAATATACTTATCAGGGACAAAAAATTAAAAATGTAACTACCATAGGATCCAGCAATTCCAGTATATCCAAAGGAAAGGAAATCAGTATCTTGAAAAGACATGCGTGTGGGAGACTGATATAGGGTTAAGCCTCGGACTGACTTGCTGGCAAAGTCACAAACAAGCCCTAGGTTAGAGGGCACAGTCCTCTTAGCATAATTAGGCTTGACCTTATAACACTCCCTAGATCTTATCTGGGAATCTAATGGGCTGAGGAAGTGCAGGAAGTATAACCATGGTGTAAACAAGTGAAACTCACAAGAACTGTGTAACTATGGTAACCACTACCTTGTTTACCACTCACTATAAAAGCTTGGTGAGGCCTAAGCACAGTGGAAGTCCTTCCTCTTGAGTTGGACTTGCCGCCTGGTCCCCCAGTATTCCCAAATTATCTAGTGTCTTTTCTATTTCATTTGTGTGCGGCTCCTCTTCCAGACCCGAACCCTGAACCACGCAGGACGTGGAGGGAAACACTTACGACACATGTGCACTCCCGTGGTCATTGTAGCATTATTCACAAAAGCCAAGACATGGAAACAACCTAAGCGTCCACTCATGGATGAATGGATTTAAAAATGTGGTGTGCATGAATATAATGGGATGTTATTCAGCCATAAAAAAGAATAAAATCTTGCCATTTGTGACAACATGGGTGAACCTTAAGGATATCATACTAAGTGAAATAAACCAGACAGAGAAAGACAGACACTGTATTATCTCATTTACATGTGGGATCTAAAGTAGTTGAACTCATAGAAGCAGAGAGTAGGATGGTGGTTACCACAGGCTGGTGGATGGAGGAAATGACATGTTGGTCAAAGGGTACAAACTTCAAGTTACAAGATGAATTATGTTCTGGGGAGCTGACAGAACTCTGAGGGTAGTAGCTATACCTTTGTTTGAGATCACTGCATCCCCAGCAATCCCCTACCCTGACCATCGAAGATTAACTATAACTGTAAGTCTCAACCAGCCTTTACATGGTCATAAATCAGATATCCTTTAAGAACAACACTGAATTACTCAATTTGGAGAAAGAGGTAAACACATGTAAAAGTTCACATTTGGGGTTTTAGTTTTAAAATGAACTATTGTGGGGGTTGATTCCAGGAAACCTTCCCACTGGAGCCAATCCCCCTCCTCAACTTGGTTGGTGGGGGGGCAGGGGGGGTCACAGGAGAGGGCATGGCCAAGCAGCCCAAAACCACCCCAAGTAAGATGAGGATTAACCCTAGCCAGTCTTGTTCAGTGCTTAGAGAGGCGGCCTGTGGACTGAAGGGTTTGGGGTTCAATTCGGTCAGGGCATGTGTGGGAGGCAACCAATCCATGTGTCTCTCTTCCATCAGTGTTTCTCTCTCTGTGTCCCCCTCCCTTCCACTCTCTCTAAGAATCAGTGGGGGAAAATATCCCCTGGTGAGGATTAACAACAACAACAACAAAATGAGGATTAAAAACCAGGTGGAGGTGTGAGGACAGAAGCCAGATCCAGCTAGGATGAGTGTGGAGAGGGATGAGGAAATGGAGACCGAATTGTCTAGAAGTTTGGCTAAGGCGAAAATGAGAGAAATAGAGTACCAAGGGGAGGGGCCAAGGGGTCAAAGGAGTTGTTTTGTTCTGTTTTCTTCCAAGGTTAATGCAAGCATGTTTCAGAACTGATAGGACAGAGGGGAGAGCTGAGGCTGGAGTAGAGGGCCATCCCTGATGGCTTGGGTATGGGGCATGACTGAGGCCTTAAGATTATCCGAGATGACAGGAGGTTTGAAATCCTCACCAAGAAGGTGGAATGAATCTAAGAGAAGAGCAAAGACAGACGCCTCCTCCAACCTGAAGGGCCAAAAGGGACCACAGTAACCACAGGGGCAGCTGCTGGTGGGGGGCCTGGCCAGCAGCACGAGGGTGTTCTCACAGGATGGCTTCGGATTCTCGGTGGAGAGGTGAGCTCCGCTGCTGAGGAGAGAGGAGAGGGCAGTCTGCAGAGGACAGGAGGACAGGAAGAGGCAGTGAGAGGGTGAATGAGGTTGTTTGCCTTTCTAACAAGTTCCCTGGGGCTGCTGGGGCTGCTGGTCAAGGTCCTCACTTTGAAAATGACTTTGAGAACAAAGCCACACCCATGGGAACCATTTGCATGGGCTGCCTTGCAGCACTGAGGTCTCAGAAGAGGAGGTGGCACGGTGTTCCAAAGGGCAGGATGGGCCCTGGCTGAGTGGCTCAGTTGGTTGGAGCATCCACCGTACACCAAAAGGTTTCTGGTTGGATTCCTGGTCAGGGCACATACCCAGGTTGCAGGTTTGATCCCCAGTCAGGGCACATGCAGAAGGCAACGGATGGATGTTTTTTTCACATTGATGCCTCTCTCTTTTTCTCTCTAAATATCAATAAAAAACACACCTTGCGGGGGCGTGGGGGTTGAGCCTGGGAACTTGTCTGTAAACTGCATTTATCTAGCAAACACTGTTTTAACAGATTGTGTGTTTGGGGAGGCTGGTCTTGGAAAGGGAGCCCGAAGGGATAAGGCTTTGAAGAGGGCTGAATCCATGCCTGATTGGATGGATGGGTGGGTGGATGGATGGGTGGATGGATGGATGGATGGATGGATGGATGGAGTGAACCTCAGTCCTCCCCAAGTCGGAGCAGCACGCCCGGCAGGGGTCACTGCGCACCGAGGGGCAGGAAGGGGGCGCAGGCGCAGCGGGCGCCAAAGCCCCCCCTGTTGGGGGCGGACTGGAGGTGGGGTTAGAGAAAGGCACGCGAGCAGATCCAAACTTCCGGTGCCTGCGGAGTGCGGGCAGCGGCTGCACGGAAAGAGGCTGCACCGTCAGAGGCTGCAGGCGCACCGCGGCCAGCGCAGCCATGGTGAAGATCAGCTTCCAGCCCGCCGTGGCCGGCATCAAAGGCGACAAGGCCGACAAGGCTTCGGCCTCGGCCTCGGCCTCCGCTCCGGCCGCTGAGATCCTGCTGACTCCGGCTCGGTTGATAGGGGCCGGGGGCTCAGGGGAGGGACCCGGGCGCGCCTGGCCGCCGCGGGGATGCTGGAGGGGAATCCATCCTAACGTGGGGAGGGGCTTGGGTCCTGTCCTAAGGGGGCAGCGAACGTCTAAGTCCGAAGTTTGGGAGGGGGGCCGGGTCGCTAGTCCCCAGGTGGGGAAGCGCTTGAGGCTCTTTCAACAGCATAGGGGCCC
>NW_006288615.1:2267772-2269114 GCF_000327345.1 Myotis davidii
GTCGCGTCCCCCGGTGGGGGATGGGGGGAAGGTTGAACCGTATTTCTCCGAAGTGGGGCGGTGGGTCCTGATTGGTGGGAACTGGAGGGTTCTGGTGCGGTCGAAGGGAGAGGGGAAGAGGGGCCGTTGATTTCATCCCAAAACGGGGGCGGGGGGTGTGGTCTGGTGGCTGGCAGGAGTGGGGGACGTGCTGCGACTCTGCACCTGAATTGGTGGAGACAGTAGTGCGAGATGAAATGGAAATAAACCAGAACCCGCCGGCTGCACGTCCTGGGTTCAGAGTTCGGGGTTCCGAGGCCCATCCTGATCCCTCCGCCCCCTCTTCCTTACGCGCCCGGCCCTCCCCCGAGCTGCCCACTCCCCGCGGGGAGGCGCCCCCGCCCCCCGGGCGTCCTCCCCCATCCCCTCTGGCCCTCGGCCTGGCCTGCAGACATCCCCTGAAGAGGGGTCCATTACCAGAGGCCACAGGCCAGGCCAAGGCACCCCACCGGTGCCCCATTAGGTCGGGGGAGGGAAACGGGAGGTTGGGCAGCTGGGAAGGGACCATGGGAGGGCTCCAGGGTGTGTCCAGCATGTCTCACTCAGTCCCGATCAGCCAAACCCCAGCATCGCCCACGACGATCTCGGCGTCATCTGGGGCCCCAGCCCCTCTGGAGACTGGACTGGGAAGAAAAGTCTCAGCACCAAGGCCCTCCCCAAGTTTATGGCGGAGACGCACCTCGTCCTGGGTCTGTCCGGCTCTGACTGAGCCGCAGGGAATACCTGTGCCTCGGAAGACGGGGCTCCGGAGAGGGGCCCCAGCCGTGGGTGTCGCGGCCTGAGCAGGCACCCTGCGGGGGATGCTGGGAGCCCGCAGCATGATGACCGCCTGGGCTGGGGTGGGGAGTTGCTGTGCCCCCACCGCACCAACTCCATCTTAATTGGACGCCTGGATGGGGAGGGGCACTCCCTATTTGAAGACTAACCTGCCGCTTTAAAAGTTTCCAGTGAACACTTTTCGAGCCTCTTTCCTCCCTCCCTCTCTGCCCTGGAGGGTGCAGGGATGAGGGGCCCGAAGCAGCATTCTTGCCCCTTCTCCCAGCTGCCTGGCGCCCAGCTGAGGTCTGGAAAACAAGACCCTGCCTCTAAGAGCTATAGGCTTTGGGCAGGAGGGGGGGGGGGACCAGCCAGACTAAGGGGGGATGTAATTCAACCTCCACCCGAAGGTCCACAGATTTGCAGGAGTGGCACATCCTCGGAGCACCTTGCTGGTAGTGCAGGCCGGGTGGCAGATGCCAGCTAGCATCACCTGGGCAGTAACCGACATCTAGCCTCTGCTCTTCCCCCTCACCCAGCGTGAAAT
>NW_006288615.1:2269170-2273811 GCF_000327345.1 Myotis davidii
CTGAACAGCCTCCCCCCCCCCCACCTTGTTGGGCAGGGTCCCCTCACTCTCTTAATCATGGAGAGGGGGCTATGGGGGAGGAGGATTAAAATCCAACACCTTTAGGACAGGTGTGCCTATTAGTGAAATTTTACAGCTGCTCCAGGCCCTGAGGTGATGCCCAGGGGGGCTTGCTCTACTGGAATTGGGGCCTTGGGAGAAGAGTTCACTTCTGCCAGCCTCTTGCGGTGCCTCCTGGCCAGTGGGCACATTTCCCACATCCAGGGCCCGGGCGGTGAGTACAGCAGGCGCCGGCATTCACAGATGTCGCCCAGGACAGAGTATCAGCCATTTATTAGGGCGCTGAAGGAGAGGTGAGTGGAACAGGCAGGCTCTTGGGGAGCCCGGGGAGCTGCTTCATCAAGACAGGTCGTTTTGAGTTTTGTGCCGCTCAGGTGGGGATGCAGAGGAAAGCCTATTAGATAGAAGGTGTCTCTGGCTGGGGCTGACTCTGGACCCTTCTTGGTTACTGAACTGGACTCAACAATAAGACTCAAAGCAGGACCACTTCTCGGCTGGATGAGTTTACAGATGAGTTGTAAATGCCTTGCAGCAGGCGAGCCACCCCCCTGGCGCTGTGATAAAATGTCGCTCACCCTCTGGCGCTGTCTCTCTCTCTCTCTCTCTCTCTCGCCTAGGGGCCAGGGTGCAGCAGCACCACCCTCAGAGCCGGCTCCCCCTGCTTCTGAACAAAACCTGAAACACAAGGAGGATTTTGTCCCCAGACCTGCTGCTGGAAGGCAGAGCCTCAGTGGGCCTGGGAGGGATGGGGTGGGGGCCCAGCTGGGCCTCCAGCTGCCCCCTCTCCCCACGTGGTGTTTGTCCCTGAGACAATGAGAAGCCTGCACTGATGGGCAGCTAGTGGGGAAGCACCACCTCTTAGCACCTCTGGCCATATCATTCTTAATGGGCGAGAGGGAGCAATAGGGGCCCAAGAGGATTACAATCTGCCCTAAGGGGTTACTTACACCTTTAGGACAGATGTGCCTATTAGTGAAAGTGGTCAGCTCTACACCTCTCAGCACCCTCCCCTCTCCCAGTCCTCTGTGCCTATGTATTCTCTCTCTCTCTCTCTCTCTCTCTGTCTCTCTCTCTCTCTCTCTCTCTCTCTCACACACACACACACACACACACAGAGCCAGGAAATGTGGGCATGTCCCTACTCGACCCAACTTGGGGGCTGTGAGAAGAAAGAAACAAGTTCAATACAGTCGTCTTCTCAGCGCTGCAATTTTCTCTGGCTTTGCCTTTGATTAATGGCCCCTGTGTCGCTCCCTCCCAGCCTGCATACCTGAGAATCAGATTTCACCTTCTGTGCCCTGGCCTCAGGCCCTTGGCAGGGGGGTGCTGAGTCTCCCAGAGTGGTTGGGGGAAGGTGCCTGCCAGCCCAGAGGGTGGATCTGGCCAGGCTCGGAGTCCTCCTGTCCCACAGGCCCCAAGGACTGGGTTGAAAGGACCTTCCTGAAATGCAGGCCAGCTCTGGGTCCTGCCCCATGGCAGTGTGATCCGTGGCCTGCCCTGGGCCTTCCCAGAGCACCAGACCTTTCTACTCTCTCTGTTGTGTTTCCCTCAGCCTGCCTTTGCCTGTTCCAAGCTGTCTGTCAGCAGAGTGTCAGGGAGGATGGGTTTCTCTTAGTGACAGAAAAAAAAATGTGATAAAATCACAGAAGCGCCACGCGCCTCTCTGAGCTCGCTCCCCAGGAGAGCTCTAGCAGCCGGCCTTCTCGTCCCCCCAAACCTTTTCTCTGGATCTCGTCTTGACCGTGAGGAATGGAGCAGAATCCACCCGAGCGCCAAGCAGAGTGGAGCACTGTGCAGGAGTGTCCTCAGGGGTCTCACTCTTCTCCTCACCCACCGCACCTGGGTGCTGCTGGGTCCCACGATAGGAATGGGGCTCCAGGGATGGCAAAGTCATGACCTCTGTCGGCATCTGAGCACAGCTCTGCATGCTCCAGTGGACAGGGCATTTGCCCATTCTCACCATACCCTGCCCGTGTTCTCTCTCTCTCTCTCTCTCTCTCTCTCTCTCTCTCTCTCTCTCTCTCTCTCTCTCTCTCTCTCTCTCTCTCTCTCTCTCTCTCTCTCTCTCTCTCTCTCTCTCTCTCACACACACACACACACACACACACACACACACGTGCCCTTGTCTCTGTGAGCTGCAGCCTGGGAAAGAAAGATGCTGGGGAGGGGAGGGGAGACCCCTCGCACCAGCCGGCTCTCCTGGCCCCGGGGGGAGCACCTTCTGGTTCCCTGGTAGCCTCCTCCAGCCTGCAGCTGTAGCTTAATCCGCTTGCAGTTATTTTGGGCATTGCCACCCGGGGAAGGTAGCTGGGCGCTCGCTCCGTGAGCCGGGGGTCTGCGGAGTTAATGCTCCCGCTGGCTGGGTTCCCCCTGGCTGTTTTGGCCTTGCCTTTGCCAAGTCACTTAATGAGCGCCATGGTGGGGCTGAGTGAAGCAGGCGGAGAGAGGCTCAGGCCCCTCTTGGGTCCCCACAGGTCTGGCTCGCGTGCCTCACAAGAGTACACAGCCAGGCACTTTGCTCAGAAAGCCCAGTTGCTATGGAAACAGTATGCAGTATTTTCTCCTTTCTAAAGGGAAGCTCCCAAATGCCTGGATGCAGTAACTGCTTCATGTGAGGGCTGCATTTTCCTGGGACTCTAGCATGGCAGATGAAGCTGGTCATCTCTCTGAGTGAGCTGGGCAGCCAGGGATCCCCAGAGGCGAGGCCCCCAGCTGACTGCACGCCCCAGAGGCCTCTGCCCACCTGCCAGTGCCCAGTGCGCGGGGCCTGCGAATATGCCACGGCTTTGGCTTTGGAATTCGAGCCTTGGTCTTGACGGTGTAGTGTGGGGCCAGGGAAGCGATGGCAGCATGGGGGCAGGACTCAGGGGCCCTCCCTCCTGGGTGGGGCCCTTTTGTCTGGAAGCAGGGACATCCGTGGTTTCCCATCTGCCTCGTGACAGCCTCCGGTCCTGCTTTTTCTTCCAGCCACTGCTCGGCCGTGATGCTTCTGGGGTTTGGCCCCCGAAGGCTGGAGGGTGGGGCGGGGAGTAGGGGATGAGCCCCCGGTATGCACTCAGTTGGTGTCAATAGAGGCAGGAGAAGGAGCCATTTGTCCACTGCATGTCTAGGAAAGGTGAGGGATCCCCAACCTTCACAGTGACCCCCACAGAGACGTGAGGACACAGGGCTGTGTCAGGTGTCCTGGCTGGAGGCTGTGTCCTCAGCCAGATTAGCTGCCCCTCACATTCAGCTGGCGCCACGTAAGCCTCACCTCCTCCCTCTCTGTCCTCTCTGAACGCCCTCTCCAGCTGCCTCGCCCGCCCCTTAGAAACACCTGGCCCTGCGGGAGCAGGAAGCAGAAAGGCGGCTCTAACCTGGTGGCCTCACCTTGACCAGGCACTTCCTCTGGAGCAGGCTCTGGGCTCTGGCTTGTAGCCCATTGACTGTTGCTGTGTTTTTGTTGTTGTTTCCAGCAGCTCTCACAAGCTTGCTTCTCTGGTTTTCTTGAAGAAGGAGCATAAGCCTGAACCCTTGCAGCCTCAACAGCTGTCTCAGTGGTGCCCTCACCAGGGGAGTTGGGCTGATAGAGATCTTTATCCTGCACCAAGGGCTGCAGGTCTTTGTCTCCTTACTCCCAACAAAACCCCCCTCAGGACAAAGCCCTGTGGGGAGGTGGCGGACTGTTCACCTTTCACGGGGGCACTGCAGTGGGCATGCTGGATCCCAGCCCCTGTGGGGTCACCAGGGGCAGGAGGCACAGCGGGCAGGGTCGGCGGCCTGCCTTCCGAGTCAGCGACGTTCCTGAGGACCGCGCACAGGACCGATGGGTCCCGGGTGGCTTGTTCCTCTGCGACGCTGGCAGAGCCTGACTCTTGGGTCGCCCTGTCCAGTGCTGCTCCTGGGAGCCCATTGGAAAATCAGAGCCATTGCTTTGAGCAGGGTGGGCAGGGGCACCTCCATTCTGTGTCTCACCCCATGGCGGCTGAGGCTGGGGCTGCTGGCCTGGTGAGGGATGTGCCCAGAGAGGCCCTCCCCAAGCAACAGCCCCTCTGATGGGACTGTTCTCTGCTCCCTGAGGCCCGGGCCACACCCCCCGACGAGTGCTAAACCAGGGGCCACAGGGGAGAGGACTTGAGGGGCACAGCAGGCTATGAGCCCCATCTCTACCAGACTGGACCTCCGGTGCTGAGAGATATGGGCCTGTCCTGGGTAGCGTGGACCTGAACTGTGTCCCCACCCTCCTGCCACCCCACCCCCCCATGAAGGGAGAAAGGAAACATGGCACAAAGGGCTAAGCAGGCAGTTAGTGGCAGAGGCCCAGTGAGGAGCTGGGCTCTGAGCTGGAGCTCCTCCCCTCCCCCCACACTGCCCCAGCTCCTTGGGGTGGGGGTGGGGTGGGAGTCTTTGCACTGGCCTCTAACCTCACCCGGCTGTATCTGGACACCACGGAGGAGGGTTTGGATGGTGGGCACTGGAGGCAGAGACAAGCCTGGCACCTTGACAGCAGCTCACAGGGTGGGTCAGGGGGGACAGGCGTAAAGAGGGTGAGCAAGGTGCACAGGACCAGTGCTGCAAGTGAAGCGTGCTACTGAGATTATA
>NW_006288615.1:2293565-2298954 GCF_000327345.1 Myotis davidii
CTCCTTGGGGTGGGGGTGGGGTGGGAGTCTTTGCACTGGCCTCTAACCTCACCCGGCTGTATCTGGACACCACGGAGGAGGGTTTGGATGGTGGGCACTGGAGGCAGAGACAAGCCTGGCACCTTGACAGCAGCTCACAGGGTGGGTCAGGGGGGACAGGCGTAAAGAGGGTGAGCAAGGTGCACGGGACCAGTGCTGCAAGTGAAGCGTGCTACTGAGATTATACACATCCGGCATCCACCTGCCCAGACACAGGAGGTATGGCCGGGAGCTGGGTCTGGTTGGCTTGCTGCTGCTTGGCAGCCCTGCAGCTACTGTCCTGAGCCCAAGCCTGGCTCCCAGAGCAGGTTTTACCAGGGGCCTCCTGCCCGGGTCTCCCTGGCGGCAGCTGCTGCTGCCACAACCACGTTTCCCTCCTGGCAGAAGCATCCTGGCTTCTGGAAAACCTCCTGACAGCCTGCCTGGCACTGCCAGCCGGGCCTGTGTGAGGCCGTCGCTGCCTGGAAGACTGAGCTCTACTCAGCGTAGATCACAGGCCCAGTGCTGCCTGGCCAGACGGAGACCGACCCGATGCTGTGGGCGTCTGGGAGCCCCTCTCCCCATCAGTCAGTGACTGCTCCCTGCCGCGGCCCCCCTCCCACTGCCCCCATTCCAGTCCACCCTGTGGACTCCAGCCTTCAGGTGGATCTTGTCACTCCCCACCTCAAAAGCCTCCCTGGCTCCCCACTGCCCAGAGCACCCCGATTCCCACAGGTGACGAGGCCTGGCCCAGTGACGAAGGCCATGTCTGCTTCCTCTTCTGTGTTTGAAAGAATACCCTGTGGTCACAGCTGGTCCCACGAAGGGGACCCGGCAGGGGAATTCCAAATGCGCCTGCTGAGCCTCAGTGCGTCATTTTGGGCCTCCTGGCGGGTCCCAGTCCCTGTGTACATGACAGGAGGGGCTGGGAGAGCCCGCGGCTTCCTTTTCTTCCAGATAATTTCCCACGCACCCACCCATCCTTCTCTCCCCTGACCCCAAGGCTCCCCCCAGGCCAGCAGGGTGAGGACTCACTTTGGAAAAGGGGTGAGAGGATTCCAGAGTTCAGGACCCCCACCTAACTGACCCTGCACTGCTGTCTGCAGGAGGAGCGGCCCCCCTACCACCGCCACAAGAAGGGGGGCTCCGTGGGCAGCGTGTGCTACCTGTCGATGGGCATGGTGGTGCTGCTCATGGGCCTCGTGTTCGCCTCCGTCTACATCTACAGATACTTCTTTCTCGCTCAGGTGAGGCTGGTGGGCGGGGGAGCAGGCTCTCGGAGAAAAGGGAGCATTCAGAGAGGGAAGTGTGGGAGTTTGCAGCGGATGTGGGAGCTAGCAGGAGAGGGCAGCGTGAGCAATTGAGAGCCAGGTGCTTGGGGTTTGTGAAGAGGAGGAGCAGGAAGTCCTGGGCATGCCCTCCAAGATGGGAGGAGTGCCCAGGCTAGCCCAGAAGGCCTGCCCCCTCGTCCTCCCTGGGGAGCCTCGCTCTGGTCCAGGAGCCAGGACTGGGGCCCGCCCTCTAAGGCCCACAGACCCTGGACGAGGGTCCTTACCCATTTCATCAGACACACCTGTGGTCAACAGGAAACTCTCCCAGGGATACAGTCAGCAGTGGGGAAGCCGGGATTAGAACCTGGGCCCGTGTGACCCGAGGCCCCTTCCCACAGAGTCAGCTGGGCCGTTGTCACCAGAAACTCAGACTAAGCACAAATCAGAACTCTGATCCCTCAAACCCTGTGCCCAAGGGTCACACTTTAAGGAATTCCCTCCCATTTTGTGTTTGGACGCAGGTTTTGAAACGAGAAAGGTGGAGGGTGGGTTTACAGACCCACACACACCATGCCCCCAGCTGGCCCACCCGCAGCGATCTGCTCCTGCAGCCAGTCTGGGCTTCAGCCAGGTCAGGAGAACTGCTCATGGTCACAGTGACCTTGTGATCAGCACAGCCCTGGGGAGGGAGGCAGTGCCCCGGAACTCTGGGAAGTAGTTAAGGTAAAGGTAGCTCAAAAGAAGAACCTTAAGTACAACAAATGAGGAATCTCAGAGGGATGAAAAGGCTGCAAATTGCCAGTCATTTATGACCCCAGTGACTTCTCCCACCCTTAAGCATTGGCCTTTACCTTGGTCCTCACCCAGTTTTCCCACAAGGGAAATCGCTGAAGAGTTTCTGTTCCCTGGGACTTTCCCTTTGGAACCCGCTGACTTCCCTTTTGTCCAACCTCCCCTCCCCGCAAGGCCTGCTTCCTACCTTTCCCTGATTCTCACTTTCCTGTGCGGACCCTGGGGCTCTTTCCTGCTGTGGCCACAGCCTCTCCTCCACCCACTCTGGCTTCTGAGCCCCTCTGTTCCCAGCCCCACGCACACTCCAGGGTTCCTCACCCACAATTCCCAGGGACTGGGGCACCTCAGAGTAGCCTCTGGTCTGTGCCCTGGGACCCTGTGATTCGGGCGTGCCGACTCACCCTGGAGCTTGCACGGAGACTGGAGGAAAGTCCTGCCCAGTTCAGGCCAGCTGTCCGGCACCGATGGAGGAGGCCCTGGAGATTACCAGTGGGCCCACCCGGTCGGCCCCTGGCCTCAGTCATGTCATAATGCCTCCCTTCCCTTATTTTTTAAAATACATTTTTATTGATTTCAGAGAGAGAGAGAGAGAGAGATCAGTGATGAGAGAGAATCATTGATCGGTTGCCTCCTGCACGCCCCACACTGGGGATCAGGTCGTTGCTCAATCACTGAGCCACGCTCGCCTGGCTCCCTTCTCTTATGATGGAGGGATGAGGCCGGCCACTCAGGGAAAACAGCGTTTGTCAAGGTTTCTCAAGAGGCATGGGGCCCAGGAAGAGGGGGCTGGTGTGAGGTTGGACATGGAACTGGAATCACAAGGGCTGCCTCTCAGCTCCTCCCCGCCCCCCACTTTGCCCCCAGGTCTTCAGGGCCCCACAGCAGGGGGCAGGAAAGACGGGTGACTGCCCTCTGGTGGCGGTGTAGGGCGCTGTATGCCCCCGGAGCCCAGCTTGTTCAGTTCAAGCTCCTATATTTGCCCCTGAGGACCCTCCTGCTCACCCCAGGCTCTTTCTCAGGTGTCTGTCCCTCTGGGTCCTCCCCATTTCCCAAGCACAGACTCATGGACCTGAAGCCAGAAGAAAGTTGAGGGAGCACCTCACTTTACAGATGGGGAAACTGAGGCCCAGAGAGGTCATCCACCCAGGAAATGGTTGGCCCAGCTCACCCTCCCTGACTCCCCACGTTTCTCAGTTTCTCCATCTGTGAAATGGGTCACAGTCCCACCCTTGCTGTGTCCTCAGGCCTTCAGAGAGTAAAGTGGATGGGCAGGTGGCAGTGGCCAGGCCCAGGGCACTGCGTGACCAGTCTGTCTCTCCCCACCTTGCTCAGCTGGCCCGAGACAACTTCTTCCACTGCGG
The DNA here is from genome assembly GCF_000327345.1 of Myotis davidii. NCBI lineage: Eukaryota > Metazoa > Chordata > Mammalia > Chiroptera > Vespertilionidae > Myotis > Myotis davidii. The sequence continues at coordinate 2,297,008 of NW_006288615.1, forward strand.
CGTCTTCTACGAGGACTCCCTGTCCTCCCAGGCCCGCACGCGGATGGAGCTGGAGGAGGACGTGAAGATTTACCTCGAAGATAACTACGAGCGCATCAACGTGCCGGTGCCCCAGTTTGGTGGCGGCGACCCTGCAGACATCATCCACGACTTCCAGCGGGTGAGGCCAGCCAGGGGCTGAGGCTGGGGCCGGGGCGGGCAGAGGGACACCCAGGGGCCACAGCCCCCTTCCACCAAGAGTAATGAGGAAGAACGGGTGTGAAAGGAGAATGCTGACGGCCCTTGGACATGCTTTGACTATAGACAGAGTAGTATCAGCTGTGTGTAGGGCATGACTCCAGCTTAGCTTTGTTGAGATTTTAAAGACATTATTTTTATTATACCAGATGCTAAAGTAAGTTTATAGTTGTGCGTATACAAAACACAAAGTTTTTGTATTATTATTTAGTGATTGTATTATTTTCATACGAACAACTGAACCTACTCCGGCCCTCCCTGCATGGGTTACGTAGTTATCCCTGAATGAACCAGCCACGGATTCTCCCCCCGCCACCTGGCAGCTGCAGACGCTGGCTTCGTGGGTCAGGGTGTCCCTTTTTATCGCATATTCCTGTGCCCACGCTGATCGAGGTGCAGCACAAGGAGGGCCTGGGATCGGGGGTTTCTCCCTGAGGGTCCCCAGAGATGGGCCTCCCAGCTTTGATGATATGCAGTCGGGACATCACTGTATTCCCCAGACCTCGGCTCTGTCACCCCATGAGAAGAGCCCTGTGACACAGGCATTTAACACTTGGTGTCTTTCATCTAGTAAATGAAACACAGGCTGGGAGAGGAGCAGAAAAAAGGGGTGTATCCCCACAGCGGGGGTGGGGTTTCAGCCCCTTCCCCCCATGGGCCAGGCCCTCACCTGCAGGGACTGACATGACCCCCTCCTTCTCTCCAGGGTCTGACCGCCTACCATGACATCTCCCTGGACAAGTGTTATGTCATCGAGCTCAACACCACCATCGTGCTGCCCCCTCGCAACTTCTGGGAGCTCCTCATGAACGTGAAGGTCAGCTGTGGTTTTGCCATATCTTGTCCCTCCCTGTGGAGCCAGGCCTGGGGCAAGGGAGGTTCCATGTCCTCACTCCATGCCCCCGTCCATACCCCACTATATACCTCACTGCACACCCCAGTCCATGCCCCAGTCACAGTGCAGGGAGATGCGGAGGCCCTGCCCTTTGGGTGGGAGGCCAGACTCCCACACACGCAGAATTCAGGGCAGCGTAGGCGGCAGTACTTAGCACAGCAGAAGCGCCTGGGGCATTAGAAGGCCGAGCTGTGGAGCCTCTGAATGAGGGAGGGGGCATGTGTGCGTTTCAATGTTGGGGGACACAGCTCGAGTGAGCAGAAGGGTGGCGACAGGGGGAGTGGGCAGTGAAGTAGTGGAGACCACAGGAGGGGGGCCCTGTGTACTGACCAGAGCTGTGGCCACTCCCCTTGCAGAGAGGCACCTACCTGCCACAGACGTACATCATCCAGGAGGAGATGGTGGTCACAGAGCACGTCAACGACAAGGAGACCCTGGGCTCCTTCATCTACCACCTGTGCAACGGGAAGGACACCTACCGGCTGAGGCGCCGGGCAACTCGGAGACGTGAGTGGCCGCCTTGGGCTCCAGACCAGGGCCATCCCCCGTGTGCTGGCCCCAGAGCTGGAGGCCAGTGGTCAGACAGCTCAGATAGCAGCAGCAATAAATGTTAATTGAGCACGGACTACACACCATGCGTTTTACGGTCTTTATGTCCTTAAAGAGTATAAGTTACCATCATCGTCATCATTACTGCTGCCCCTTTTAAAGGTGAGGAAACTGAGGCTCCGAGAAGTTAGTTAATAGCAGGTCCTGAGTGCTCAGCATTTGACTGCACTGCCTTGGAGTGGACCTGGGTTTGGTTTCCTGGGCCT
>NW_006288615.1:2299023-2300235 GCF_000327345.1 Myotis davidii
GTTCTGGGCCAGGGCAGGTCCTCACTGGGATTTCTCTGTTCCCTGCAGGAATCAACAAGCGGGGGGCCAAGAACTGCAACGCCATCCGCCACTTCGAGAACACCTTCGTGGTGGAGACGCTCATCTGCGGGGTGGTGTGAAGGCCTCCCCGCCCTCCCGGTCCCACCCCTGCCTCTCCTCTTTTCTCTTCCTGCCACTCTCTGGCCTTCCTCCTTCCCCTCTCTTAGCTTGTACTTTGACGCCATTCCACAGATGTGACGTTCCTCCCCGTTCCCATCAAGCCCTGCCCGCCTCCCTGTCCCAGAGCCGTGACCTCTCAAGGCCCCCACCTCCGCTGATGTCCCGGGCCTGGGGGACAGAGAGGGCGCCCTGAGATGGTGTCTGTGGGGTCCTCTGGGGAGGACTGGATGGAGGGGCTGGGCACGTGGGGGTTCTGGGCTAGGGGAAAGGGTGTGGGGAGGAGTGTGGAGTGGGGTTCAGAAATGTCTGCACAGTTGGAAACTCCTGAAGGCTTTTTTCTTGGATGGCACACTTCCTCCTGTGTCCCAGCTCCCGGGACTGGGCTGAGGGTGGGGGACTGTGCCAGGGAGGGACCCACCAGAGCACAAGGGAAGGTGGTTGTCAGTGCCTTCAGCCCACCAGAGGGAGCCTGGAGCCTGGGGGTGGGACTGAGTTTGTCAAGCACAATTGTTCTCTGAGTGGAACCAAAGAGGGAGGAGCCAGGGCCCCCAGCGCTGGCCCCCCAGGAGCAGGGTAGGATCCCACAGCCAGACCCACACTGGAACAGGGCAGAGGAGGGTCGCTTCTCCTCCTGTCGCTGTGGGGCTGAGCGCAGCACTGATGCCAAGTGGGTGGGGGCTCCTGGCTTCCTCCAAGCTTAGAGCTGTTGTAGATCATGTGGAGGGGAGGAAGAGCCACCTGGTACCTGCACACCCTGCCTCCTCTTTGTTCTGAAATCCGTCCCCCTCTGCTTTGGGGGAATGCACCGTTTTTCCTTTTCCTCCTCACTTTTGCATGTTTTGCTGATCATTCCTTATGCTAACCCCTCTGAGCCCTGAGCCTTGAAGAGGAGGCTTCAACGCCTCCAGTCAGGCTTGGGTGCTCCCTGGAGATGAAACTCTTAAACGCTTTGTATATTTTCTCACTTAGATTTCTTTTCAGAAGTGTCTGTAGAACAATAAAAATCTTTGACTTCTGACTTTGACTAGAAAG
>NW_006288615.1:2300366-2308120 GCF_000327345.1 Myotis davidii
CTGCAGAGGGGGCCTGTTCCCTGGTCCAGCCAAGCACCCTCATAAGCCAGGTAGACTCCCGTTTTACAGGTGAGGGAGAAGGAGGGGCTCTGAGGGCTTGTGCAACCTGCCAAGGTTATGCTGCTTCTAAGTGCCTCTCAACCACCCTGGAAGATGACATCATCATTGCTCATCCTTAAGCACAAGGACGCTGAGGTGTTCTCCACGATTTCTGGGCATTAAGTAACCACGTTGGTGGGGCTGAGCTGAGTTTGGCATGAGTCAGGTCCACATTCTGCAGAGAAGGAAGAGGGAGAGCTGCCCAGAACCTTGACCGAATGAGCCCAGAGGTGGGATGAGGATAGGGGCCTTCACCATAGGTCCCAGTCACAGGCTCAGTAATCCTGCAAGGGGCATAAAAGGCTCAGGCTAGTACAGACACACCTTGTTCTAAATCGTGCGAAGACATCAATCTTAATGCAATCAATTAAAATGCCAACTTTTTTTAACTTGACTTTCAGTTCTTTTAGGGACGTATGCATGGAGAATAGCCTCTAGATATTAAGCATTATAAACGTCTACAATTAAAGAGTTCGCTGTAGCAAAGGGAATGGATGTGGTGGAGGCCTAGAAATTGACTTATGTTCAAGAATTCTTTTTAGTGGAACAACTGGCTACCTGTTTTGACAAAAACTAACCGGGATCCTACTTCCTTGCAATAAAATTCTAGATGGAGCAAAGGTTTTGAGTATGAAATGAAGCCTTGAAAGTATTTGAATTAATTTAAAGGATAATCTGGGAGGAGGAAAGACCTTTCTAAGTGGGACATCTACCAACAACTTGGACTATGAAGAATTAGAACTTACATACAGCAAAACACCAAGGCAAAAGATTTATAAGCTGCAAACTGGGGGAGATGTTGAAACAGGAAATAAAAAGGGCTATTTTCCCTAATATGCCAAGTTCTTAAAATCATGAGAAATGAACAACTCAGTACATAAAAAGGCAAAGAATATAAACAGTGTGTTCACAGAGAAATACAAATGGATCATAGCTAAACATGAAAAGGTGTTTTATTACTGTTACGTAGAAAATACAAACAAAAGAGAAACGTTTTTGCAGGGATGGTTCACTTATTTTATGTAGCAAAACATTTAAAGTAGACAATGCTATATGTAAACCACTAGTGTGTAAGTTGTGAAGCACAATATATTTCATTTAATTTAAATAATTAAAACTTTTATTTCTTAACCTATCTCACTGACTAGGACCTCTGGTACCATGGGGATAGTCACAAATCTTATTCTTGATTTTAAAGAGAATTCACCTTGAGTATAGTTTTAGATATTGGGAAATACTCTTTTTAAGGTTAAAGCAGTTGTCTCCTATTTTGAGTTTTCATTTTTAGTCAAAGATAGTTGTTTAATTCTTTTATCAAATGTTTTCTTTGTTGATATGATCACATGTTTTTCCTCTTTAACTTGTTAATGTGGGAACAACATTAATAACCCGTTAGGTCATGTGTTCTCTTGTTTCTATACTATTGGGTTCTGTTTGCTGATATTTTCTTTAGCAGTTTCGGATACATGTTTATTAGTAAGGTTGGCCTGTAATTTCCCTTTCTCACGCTCTCCTTTTCAGGCTTTGTGTTATTAGAATCAGTTGGGGAGACTGGTTTTGCGGTTTGGTTTGGTGCAAGTTTAATAATAGCCAGTCTTCTCAAGTATGTACAAGCCCTCTTGTACCAATGGCAGTAAATCGGTGACAAAAATCAAATTTTAAAATGCAATGGGTTTGACCCAGCAATCTCACTGCTAGGAATTTATCCTATGGATATACTCAAACAAGTTTACAGAAATAGAGGTGGGTAGAAGATATTTATTGTTGTAATAGCAAGAAACTAAAAACAAAACTCCCTCACCTGGGGACTTATTTTTAAAGTGCATATTTGTTGCCATTACAAAGAATGAAGTAGCTCTAATTTGTGCTGATGTGCAAAGTTCTCCAAGATCTATAATTAGGGTAAGGCCAGGCCAGTGTGGCTCAGTTGGTTGAGCATTGTCCCATGCACCGAAAGGTCACCGGTTCAATTCCTGGGCAGGCACATACCCAGGTTTTGGGTTCGACCCCCAGTCCGGATGCATAAGGGAGGCAATCAACTGATGTTTCTCACATCAATGTTTCTCCCCCTCCTCTCTCTCTCTACCTTCAATTAAAGAAACATATCTAATTAAGGTAAAGTAGTTGGGAGAGCAAGAATAAAATACATATCCCATTTGTGAATTTTCTGAAAGATAGCTCTATGGATGTGCGTGTACTGCTTCTGGAAGGATACTCCGAACCATGTAACAGTCATCTCTGGAGGGCGGGGATCTGGAGGCCTCTATCTCTCCTGTGAAGAAGATGCATTCTCTTTAGAGTTTAAGTGTGTGTGTCTCCATGTATAGTGTATGTGTGTCCCCTGCAGCCAGGATGGAGGAGGCCTGCTGGCTGAGGAAATGTGCTCACTGTCAGCTAATGGCACCGTGTCACCCAGTTCCCCTCTGGCCCTTGTGGTCTGTCACTGATCCTAGACAGGAAGCCCTATATTAGGCCCAGGTTTGGCCTGAAAAAATAGAGCAGTTGCAAATGTTAAGTTGACATAAATAGGAGGCTCTGTAACTGCCTGTGGATGTTGCTATGGAAACTGGAGCCTGGGCAGTCTCCATGGAAACCGTTCTCAACTCTCTGCCTGAAGGAGTTGCCACCCACGGGTGTTGAAATCTTACTTATCAGGGACCTTAGAGCTTCAATAAATGCTTAGGGAGGGAATGGTGGGATGGCCCCTGCTCACCCAGGTGGGCTCTCGGCACCACCAGCTGCTGCTGGAGAAGGAGGAAGAGCCACCAGCCCCACAGGAGGTGCCCTGATGGGGAAGCAATGTATTCAGTGTCCCCAAAGGGAGGAGGGCCCGAGTCTGGAGGTCCGGGACCTGGACTCTGCCACTGACCACCGGTGTGCTGTACAGCGGTGGTGGACTAACGCTGGGTCTGGGCTCCAGCCCCCTCTGTAAACTGGACAGCTGAGGCCAAGTCGTTCTGAAGGTCTTTTCCAGCTTTGGTTTGCATGTGGCCTGATGGCATGGGGCTCAGAGGCGGGGGACACCGGACGGTGGCCAGGCCAGGCTTCCTGGGATCACCTGAGCTTCGAAGGCTAGTGAGGAGTGGCAGGGGTGGGGGGTGCAGCAGGAAAGAGCAGTATGCCCTCCACGGGCCAGCGGACAGCGGTGGAGTCCCCTGAGCGTGGCTTGGGGTCTGGAAGGGAGGTTTGGAGTCCAGGGCTGTGGGTACCAGGGATGTGTGGTGCTTTCCCAAGACTGTGGGTCCAGAGCACCAGTGACGCCCGGACACTGCTGGCATCTCCTTGGCCCTGCTGCATGTCGCACATGCTCAACTGCCAGAGCACAGAGCAAGGGACGTGAGAGCAGACAAAGGCCGTGGTGCCAGCCTCCCGCCTGTGAGACAAAGCGCCTTCTCACTGGAAGTAACATGTCGGGTCCAGCCCCACTGAACCAAGGACTGAGAAGGGTGGTGGGTAGCAGTGTGCTAATGGCGGGCTGGAGGGAGGGGGAGGGAAGGTAGGAGGGAGGAAGGGAGGGTAACCTAGACCAGCATCCTTGTCCAACATTTACTGATGGGGACCCACTCTTTTCAAGCATTTGCCAGGGGCTTTCATTGATCTCTTCTGTTTACGTCTCACATTATCTCTAGGGTAGGTATGAATTTCATAACTACAAACTCAGGCATGCAAAAACTTATTTTTTATAATAATCTATGTTGTATAAAAACCTATTTTTCAATTCCCCATTTAGTCTGGTGACAGAAAATGTCATCTTGGTCATTCTGGGTAAACTACACTTTTAAGCTCAATCAATTAATGGTTCACCCTTTTAGTAGATGTTCATTTCTGCCTCCTGCCCCAGGGCCCTGTATTTGGGGTCTTCCCTACAATGGGTCTTTGACGGGAGGTAGCGGCTGCCTATGAATGTCTATGAATGAATAGACATTCAAATGTCTATGAATACGCAGAATGGGGGCTGTGAAGACCAAGCCACCCAGCATCCTGTGGGCAGAAGCAGGTGGGGGTACCTTTTCTGTGGTTCCGTAGCATTCACTGAATCATTGGTTCCCCTTTTTGCCCCCCAATTGCTGACACTATTTCTCCAGCCAGCAGTGGTGCTCTGAGCTCCCCAGTGCCCTGTCAATAACGCCTTTCCTCCTAGGTTAGCCAGAATGCTTCCTGTTACTTGAGTCACCATTTTAGCAAGCTTGAATACCTTGTGATCAGAAAACAACTTAATCCTTTCTTCCCACTTCCTTTTCAAAACCTCTTCAGTGGGGTTGGTTCTCACCCAGCCTTAAATGAAATCTAAGGTAGATTTCTTGGGGTTTGGGGGAGGGGGGGTCCATCCAAGATCATAAAAATTCCTGGAGTCACTTTTAGGCACAAAAGTCCAATTTCAAGAATTAAAATGTCTAGTTATGAAAATAGTTGAGGCTCCAAAGTTCATTGGAAGCTGAAGCTGCTCCCCCCAACCCTCTGAGACGGGCCCACACAGGAAACCTGTGGCTAGCAAAGGAGAGCGTGGTCAGCTTTACCTCCATGGCCCTTCTCGGGGCATGCTCCACCCACCCACCCCAACCCCAGCCTACTCCAGCACCATTGGGTGGGAACCGGTGCAGAACAAGGAGGGGCAGACGGGGTGACTGTGGTATCTGGCACCCTTCCCCTCCCTGGGGTAGGTGCTCAATGGGAGTGTTTGATTCCCCCCATCCTCTCCGCTCACTGCACCTCAACACAGGTGAGCCTTCTGCTGGCTCCAGTCTTCTTGGGCTGGTCTCAGTGCTTCTGAGACATTCCCACGTGCTCTGATGCTGGGCTACCACCGCAGGGCACCTCTCCTGGCTCTGTGCTCCAAGCAGGCAGCCCCAGCCACAGCGCTGACCGTGAGCACCTTCAGGAGCTTGTCACACACCAGGTCCTCAGGGGACCCTCCCAACAGCAGGGGACCCATATCAAGCTCCCCACAGTCTCATGGAAGCCCCTCTCACTAGGCCAAAGGCAGTGGTGTGGCGAGTGGGACACAGATTATTCTCGGAAACGTTGCGCCGTCAGCGAGCATGGAGTGGGAAATGGGCAAGAGTTGGTTTGGAGTCACTCCTTGGCAAGTCCTCTGTTTTGGAATGTCCGACAAGTGAGCACATTCCTATTTTTTCTCAGATCCCTGAGGGGTGTTAACAGGTTTCCTTCTTGGAATTAATTTCAGGTGATTGGGGGGGTTGGGGTCAGGGGGACCCAGACCCACCCATTTTGACCTTCTCTCACTTCTGACCTCTAACCCTCCCAGCAGGTGGGATCTTTATCTACACTTGGCGGGAGCTGTGGGGAGAAGGATGGGTCAGAAAACCTCATGAGGTCTACATATTGCTTAGGCCTCAGGCTGCCCACCAGCATCCCAGGCAGCTGGGCCTGACCCTGAGCCAGCTGAGTGCCTTCCCAGGCCAGGCTGGGAGTTCAGGGAGTTGCATGAGGAGAAAAGCTCTGATGCTCAGGGCTCCTGGGAACTGGAGCACCCAATCTGCACCTTGGACATGACAGGGAGTTTGCCCAGCCACATCTCAGGGGGAAGGGTCAGAACTTCAGATTCCATCCTACACGTCAGTGGTAGCTGTCAGCCCTGGGGGACAGTGGGAAGAGAGGGGATTCTGGCTGCGAGTTTGGCTGATCTATTGCCTCATAATAAACCCTGCCAAACCTGTGGCTTAAAATTGCATGTATCTGCTCAAGATTTTATAGTTTGGGCTGGGCTTAGTGGTATGTATTGCCTCTCCTCTTGACTTCTTGGGCTTCCCCACATCATGGAGGCTGGGTTCCAAAAGAGAGGAAGACTGAGTGGCCAAGCTTTCTTAATGCCCAGGCTTGGAGGCCCCAGAACATCATTTCCTCTCCATTCTATTGGTCAAAGCAGTTCTGAGCCAACCCAGATTCAAGAGGAGGAACATAAGTGCCACCTCTTGAGGGGCAGAAGTGACATGTGTACAAGGAGGGGCAAAATTGTTTGAGGCTGAATATTCGATACAAGCTATGCCAGTGAATTTGAGCAAGTTATTTAATCTCCCCAAGTCTCAGTTTCCCCTTCTGTAAACTGGATATAACATCTATCTCACTTGGTTGAGATAGGATTAACTAAGCTCTCAGTTGAGCTTACAACAGGGAGAATGTATAAATACAGCCCACAACTCTAAAGAATTCAGTATCAGTGTTAGGCAATTCTTAGGACACACACGGTCCAGGCACAGGTGGAAGATGTTTTCCCACCATTGGTCCGCTTGGCGTCTTCCTCTGACACCGTCTCCCCTGTGGCCTCGCTGCCTGCCTCTGCTGCCCTCCCGGAGACCTCCCCTCCTCCTGGACATGTAGCAAATGTAGGGAGGGTCTCCAGCGCAGCCGTGATCAGGCATCAGTGTTGGAGCACAGCCTGCATCCTGTGGAACAATGCCTGCATTGCTTACCCCTCCCGACATGAAGCCCCTCCCCACTGGGTCCCACTGCCTGGGAGAGAGTTATTGTTGTAAAACTGTTAGCCGTGTAGGGGAAAGGGGACATGGGAGAAGAGAAAGAACTGGTGAGTTCAGGCTCTGAAGAAGAGACCACCCCTCCCCCCACCCATTCTGCCAGGACCTGCATTCAGGTGGTTCAGTGCAGTCAGCAGCAATCCGATGGAGCACCATGTAATTTGGGGAATGGGGCAGCTCTAAACCAGTCTAGGGAGCAAAAGTTCTTTTCTTTCATTTCAAAGCTTGATTCTCTAATATACAGAAATGCCCAGTTCATGGGGAGTGGGGGCCAGGCCTGGCCTGAGGCAACCGTAGGCTTTGCAATAAGGGTGTTTATTTGAAGGGCCAGGGGGAGCTGGATGCAGCCTGTTTCAGGAGTGCCCTTTTCTCGGGGCCTCATGGAGACATCCTAGCCCCTGACCACCCCAGGTGCACCCACCTCCCAGCCCACCAATGCAGATGGGGCCCCAGCGCCCACCCAGGTCGGTTCTTCCCTGGGGGCACCCCTCAGAGCAGAGCTGCTCACACAGCCTGCCCAGCTGGCTGCAGAGCCCCCAGCAGGCCCCAGTTCCCATTCTGGGCCACCGTTACCCAGGAGACCCCTGTCACCAAGGCCCCTGGGCCAGGCTATGCTGAGAAGAGATTGTTGCCTCCAGGACAGGAGGGTTTCCAGCTGGATCTAATCCAGTCCTGTCTTTGTGCTGTTGTTGTTGCTGGTAATGAAACTCGCATTTGCCAGAACTGGGACAAACACCGGGTGAAAAGAACAGTATTTCGGTGACATGCACCAAGTCCCAGGGCTTCAGCGGCCCCACTCAGGTGGCCCCTAGCCCGGAGATTTAGATGCCCTGGCTCAGAAGAACTGTCTTCCACAGTTTTGTTGGGCAGCCCCGTGGCCCGCCCTCCTCAGGGCAAGCAGGTGAAAACACTCCACACCTTGTGTCCTGGGGAGACCAGGAGGAAACCCCACCACCTCCTCCACTCCGGTCTCTGCACAGAGGGGTGTCGTCACAGTTTCCCAAGCTGTTAAAAGAAGTTCCTTTGCACATCACTTGGCTCATCCCAGCTGTAGACTGAGGTGGAACCAAAAAGGAAGTGAGTGAGGAGGTGATGTCAGTCATTTATTCAACAAATGGTTATGAGCCCTCTTATGGGCTGCCCCCCCCCCCCCGCCCTCTC
>NW_006288615.1:2309547-2309884 GCF_000327345.1 Myotis davidii
TCCAGATGAGATGATCTGCACCTCACCCTTGGAGGCTGTTTGTTGCAGTTTCAGATGCATGGGGGTATTTCTAAAAGGGTGTCCCCTTTGCTCTCTAGATTCCGTCTTTGAATTACAGCTTTCTCCCAGTTTTGTTATAGATAACCCAAAGCAGAAGCACGTGGTCAAACAGTTGGTACCAGCAGTAACAACTCCTAAATCACATGTTAGGTAAGCTCATTTGCTGAGAGTGGGACTTGTTACACCAGCACATGGAAGGAACAGTGATGATAATAAAGTATCATCTCTCTCTCTCTCTCTCTCTCTCTCTCTCTCTCTCTCTCTCCCACCCACTGAC
>NW_006288615.1:2310409-2312140 GCF_000327345.1 Myotis davidii
GTTGCCTGCCTCTGCTGCCCTCCCGGAGACCTCCCCTCCTCCTGGACATGTAGCAAATGTAGGGAGGGTCTCCAGCGCAGCCGTGATCAGGCATCAGTGTTGGAGCACAGCCTGCATCCTGTGAGAAAATGCCTGCATTGCTTACCCCTCCCGACATGAAGCCCCTCCCCACTGGGTCCCACTGCCTGGGAGAGAGTTATTGTTGTAAAACTGTTAGCGCCGTGTAGGAAAGGGGACATGGGAGAAGAGAAAGAAGCGTTCAGGCTCTGAAGAAGAGACCACCCCTCCCCCCACCCATTCTGCCAGGACCTGCATTCAGGTGGTTCAGTGCAGTCAGCAGCAATCCGATGGAGCACCATGTAATTTGGGGAATGGGGCAGCTCTAAACCAGTCTAGGGAGCAAAAGTTCTTTTCTTTCATTTCAAAGCTTGATTCTCTAATATACAGAAATGCCCAGTTCATGGGGAGTGGGGGCCAGGCCTGGCCTGAGGCAACCGTGGGCTTTGCAATAAGGGTGTTTATTTTGAGGGACAGGGGGAGCTGGATGCAGCCTGTTTCAGGAGTGCCCTCTTCTCGGGGCCTCATGGAGACATCCTAGCCCCTGACCACCCCAGGTGCACCCACCTCCCAGCCCACCAATGCAGATGGGGCCCCAGCGCCCACCCAGGTCGGTTCTTCCCTGGGGGCACCCCTCAGAGCAGAGCTGCTCACACAGCCTGCCCAGCTGGCTGCAGAGCCCCCAGCAGGCCCCAGTTCCCATTCTGGGCCACCGTTACCCAGGAGACCCCTGTCACCAAGGCCCCTGGGCCAGGCTATGCTGAGAAGAGATTGTTGCCTCCAGGACAGGAGGGTTTCCAGCTGGATCTAATCCAGTCCTGTCTTTGTGCTGTTGTTGTTGCTGGTAATGAAACTCGCATTTGCCAGAACTGGGACAAACACCGGGTGAAAAGAACAGTATTTCGGTGACATGCACCAAGTCCCAGGGCTTCAGCGGCCCCACTCAGGTGGCCCCTAGCCCGGAGATTTAGATGCCCTGGCTCAGAAGAACTGTCTTCCACAGTTTTGTTGGGCAGCCCCGTGGCCCGCCCTCCTCAGGGCAAGCAGGTGAAAACACTCCACACCTTGTGTCCTGGGGAGACCAGGAGGAAACCCCACCACCTCCTCCACTCCGGTCTCTGCACAGAGGGGTGTCGTCACAGTTTCCCAAGCTGTTAAAAGAAGTTCCTTTGCACATCACTTGGCTCATCCCAGCTGTAGACTGAGGTGGAACCAAAAAGGAAGTGAGTGAGGAGGTGATGTCAGTCATTTATTCAACAAATGGTTATGAGCCCTCTTATGGGCTGCCCCCCCCCCCCCCCCCGCCCCATCCTTCTCCATTTGCTGCTTCCAGGTGAGATGATCTGCACCTCACCCTTGCAGGCTGTTTGTTGCAGTTTCAGATGCATGGAGGTATTTCTAAAAGGATGTCCCCTTTGCTCTCTAGATTCCGTCTTTGAATTACAGCTTTCTCCCAGTTTTGTTATAGATAACCCAAAGCAGAAGCACGTGGTCAAACAGTTGTACCAGGAGTAACAACTACTAAATCACATGTTAAGTAAGCTCATTTGCTGAGAGTGGGACTTGTTACACCAGCACATGGAAGGAACAGTGATGATAATAAAGTATCATCTCTCTCTCTCTCTCTCTCTCTCTCTCTCTCTCTCTCTCTCTCTCTCCCCACACAAACCAGGC
>NW_006288615.1:2312178-2314970 GCF_000327345.1 Myotis davidii
CCCTCCCCCAGGGTCCCGGATTGTGAGAGGTCGCAGGCCAGGCTGAGGGACCCCACTGGTGCACGAATTTTGCACCAGGCCTCTAGTATTTAATATCATGATGATAACTTAACTGGTATGACCTGCTTCGCCAACTTAGATTACAAATATATTCACATTTCTTTTATTGCCCTGATTCAATGGGGTAGGAGGGTTGCCCCGAATTATTTCTTTTTAAAGATATATTTTATTGATTTTTTTAAAGAGAGGAAGGGCGCCTATTTTTTTTAAAGAGGGAGGAAAAGACAGGGAGAGAGAGAAACATTGATGTGAGAGAGAAACATTGATCAGCTGCCTCTTACACGCCCCCTACTGGGGATGTGCCCGCAACCAAGGTACATGCCCTTGACCAGAATCGAACCTGGGACCCTTGAGTCCGCAGGCTGACACTCTATCCACTGAGCCAAACCAGTTAGGGCATTTAAAAAAACAAACAAACAAACAAAAAAAAACACAAAAAACAGGGTCTTCCTTAGTCAAAGCAAAGATCAGTTTTGCTTCCTCACCCCAGGAGGAGAACAGAGTCCCCACAACCCACTGCTACTGCTGCTCCTTGCTGTCACAAGGTGTCACTGTCACCGATGCTACTGCCCCGGAGGTTGGGATGCTATTGGTGGTCCAGATTCAGGTTTAACAGCTCTTTTTTGTCCACTTTCCCACACTCAGTCATTATTTCCCAAAGCGTGACCCCTGAGCAGGGTGGCTGGGTGGGAAGGGGCATCTGGCGTCAGCTACACCCCAGCCAGCCTCAGCCCTCCCCTGCTCCCTGTTCAGACGAGGATAGAACATCAGCCGATCCCCCTTCACTCAAGGTGACTTACTTTGGAAGCCTCTCTGCTCTTCCCTGCTTCTGCTCCTTGGACAGGTAAGCTTGACTTTGCACCTCAGAGATTAGGGGTGGGATATGGGTGCCTTTGCTTTCAGAGAGCCCTTAGGAGCCTGGCCCTCCAGTGCTGCATGAAACAGGGGCAGGCCAGTGTCGAGAGGCCCCATAGCTCACAGACCCCAAGAGGAAGAGGATGGGACCCTGGTGGCCACGTTTGCATAACCTAGAAGACACACACACAAAATGATCCTTCTCCAGAGCAAGAACATCTCTCCCAGGTGTGCTTATGTTTCTGCCTAGTCCAGGAGTTCTTAACCCGGGGATCAGGAGTGGAATTCAGGGGGGTCATGAACAGGTTGGGGGAAAGAAAGACCTTACACACTTAGTTTTACTAACCGCTACTTGAAACTAGCATTTCCTTCCCTGTGTGCGTAGGCATCACACCACAGTGGTATAGATGGTTCCTGCGACTTTGTCACCAACAGAAATTACAGCTATTTTCATATCACTCCATAGATGCAAAAGATATTTCAAAATATTGTTTCAGCTGAGCTCATCACTAATTCAAAACCATGATAGTTATTAAACTTGTCACTAGACCTTATGCAAGGCCTAAATTAAGAGACACATATATTCCCATATTACAATTTTAAAATTATATTTTAATATATTAAGTTTCCTTTGTAACCCATTGCATTTTACTTTAAGCATGTAAACTGTTCTCCTGGGGAAAATCCACAGGCCTCTCCAGACTGCAGGAGGAATCCACGGTGGCCACGCAGGGAGCAACTTTTGTTTAAAAAAAATATTTGTTTTAGCCAAGCTCACAGTTCCAAGAAATAATATTGTAGCTAGATGTTAATAAAGAAAGAGAACATTATTATACATAATCAACTGGGAAGCATGAGCCTACTTATTTCACCAGTAAATTACAATTTCACACTCTCAGCAGGGAACCACCTATCTGGCCCCCCTTCATGTCCCGCCTCCACACACACACACACATCACTGGAAGAAGGGATAGAACAATGAAACAATATAGAGGGGGGTGCTTCTATGGGGTGTGGGCAGTAGGAGCCAAAATGGTAACCATAGAGGCCCAGCAGTCTAACCTGGGAAAGGGATCAATTGGGTAGCGAGTGGACTCATCGGAAACCCGGAAAAGCTTGGGCAGCTGATCGGTGGTTTTATAAAAGCTCCTGGTCCTTTCCAAGCTCGGATAATATAATCCCAGGGAACAAAGCCCTCCCCACCCCTGCCCCCAGCACTCGCTTCTCTGTTCCTGCATTCTCTCTCCTTAGTAACCAAGTGGCCCCAGCAGCCCCAGGGAGTCCAAACACAGGCTCCAGGCAGGAGCCTGGACACAGCAATGGGTCACAGCTGGGTGCAGCACTAAACTACCTGGATAGGGTCTGAGACCACTTAGCAGCCGCCTGAGGCCACTGGGCTGGAAAGGACTAACTAAGCTTTAATATGGCACAGGATCTCTGGGCATTGGCCCTCTTTCTGCCCCTGATTTTCCATGGCAGGATGGACAGAGATGGGCTATTGGGAACCCAGGGACAGCCTTCTTTTTGCACACAAATAAACCTTACCACCAGACCTCATCCTTCCTTGTGGGTCCCCGTGCTGGAGGCTAAGTCCAGCGGGTCGTAATAAATGTGAGAAGTCCTCAAAGGCTGAATGGACTCTTTCAGCAGGGCTGAAAATCCGCATGTTATTACCTGCTGCTGGAACAGCGGAAGGCAGTTCCCCCAACCTGATAATCTTTTACTGTTTACCAGACCTTACCTTTGATATGTATATCTATCTGCTTTGCTAGAGGGCAAAATGTGTGAATAAAAGGCCCTAGGACCAGAGATTCAGGGAGCTTAGTTCCTAAAGCTAAGCCTCACCTGGCTCCCCCAAAATGCCTCCCAAATTTATA
>NW_006288615.1:2315687-2324258 GCF_000327345.1 Myotis davidii
AGCAGCGCTGCTGATGCCTGAACGGTATGTGGAATGAAGTGGGCGGGCATCGGGAGGCCACTGTGGCACGGGGCAAGCACTATGGGCAGTCTATCTGAAGTGTACCTAGCGTATAAGACGACCCCCCACTTGGAGGCATATTTTTCAGGGCCAAAAAATCGTCTTATACGCTGGCAAATACGGTAGTTTATTAATGTACGCTGCAGCCCCTTCTCTAGATTCCTGAACCCTTCTAGCTGCGGGTAAGACCCTGACATCCCCGAAAACATTTTTTTCCGGAACACCATAAGGACCCCACTGGCAACAAAATTTATTGAGCCCTTGCCATGTGCCAGACATGTCTAACCTGTTGTTGCATTCCAGGTAGAGCTGTCATTCCACTGAGTCATGGTACACTGAGTGGGATATCTTGGCCACAATTGCACAGCAGGCCAGGGTTGGAGCCGGGAGTCAGCCTTGACCTTTTGACCCAGTGCCCCCACTTTCACCATCCTCAGGAAGGGGGCCTCCATCACCCTGGGAAGCCTCACTTGAGTGTAGTTCACCCTGGGTGGTGGGTGGTGGGTGCCCAGAGCCAGCTCAGGCCAGGGAGGGAGGTGGTCTCAGGGAGTCCAACTTCAGCCCACTGGGGTGGCAGTAGCCTGCTCTGCTCCGCAGGCAACAAGCAACTGTCAGTTCCCCAAGGCCACCCTGGCTCCCTGCCCCTTGCAGGCTTGGATAAACCTGACTGGAACCCCCATGTCACAGTCTTAAGGGGGAACAGAGCCCTGCTTCCAAGGCTGACACGTTTCTGCATCTCTCTTTCCTGGGGCTCCCCTCCCTGTTTCAATGTTTGCTCACACCAGGCACTGCATGATTTCTCATCGTTTACTGGAGATTCTCCAGGTCACACATGCTCTCTGTCATCTTTCTGGTCTCTTTTCCTCCTTCTTCCCTTTTGGAAGCAATAGATTCTCACCCCTTTCTCTCTGAATAGCTTCTCCCACTTTCACCTCCAAGGACTTTCCTAAATATTTCCCTTTCTGAAGGGGAATTTTGGTGAATAACATTTTCTCAATTTCACTAACATCTAACTACTAAATTGGTCCTGCCTTAGTTCAGGCTGCGATAACAGAATATCACAGACCAGGTGGCTCAAACAACAAACATGTATTCCTCACAGTTGTGGAGGCTGAAAGTCCAACATCAGGGTGCCAGCACGGATGAGTTCTGGTGACAGCCCTCTTCCTGCCCTAGACTGAAGATTTCTCACTCTGTCCCCAAAAGGTGGGAGGAGCAAGGGGTTCTCTGGTGTCTCTGTTACAAGGGCACTAATCCCATTCATGAAGGCTCCACCCTCATGTCCTAATCACCTCCTAATATCATCATATTGGAGGTTAAGATATGAACATATTAATTTTAAGGGACACAAACATTCAGTCCATAATAGGCCTCTCAACTGAGGGGAAGAGCCGTGGGTAAGGTGGTGTGCACACTTGGCCTTTGGAATCAGACGTCACTCATTCACATCATTGACACTGTGGCTTTCTCTGCTGGTCTTCCGAGTATCCCGCTACCAGGAGCTGCAGAGCATCAGTTGGACACTGAGAAAGCCAACCCCCCAGCCCGCCCCACCCCTTCAACCTAACCACACAAGGTGGGGCTCTGCCCCATTCTGTCTGTCCTGTCCCACGCAGGAAGGACACACCTGGGTGGCTCAGGAAGTACAGTGTCAGCTTAATTGAGTTGAAGCAGAAAGTGGTTCCATAGATGGACAGCAGGGGGCACTTCCCATCAGGACCGCCAGACACAGTGCCTGCTGGTAAGAAGAGTGGGCCTGGAAAGGAAGCTGGTCTGTGTGTCCAGAGAGCAGAAGAAGAAATCCCTGCAGAACTGTTGAGGGGAGCATAGAGGAGGGTGGCCAAATACGGGGAGGTTAGAGCGACAACTCCCCAAGCCTGGTTCCTAGAAGACCCTCCAAAGTGGCAGACGGCTGGAGGGCTCCTCAGGCTTGAAGGAGAAAGGCCACTTACACAGAGGTGTCAGAGCCACAGGCATGAGCCTGATCTAAAGGCCTGTTAAACCCTGTTAAAGGGACACAGTGGCTGTGACCAATGTAAACTGGATACATAGGCCTCTGAAAATAGTTCAGCCATTGAGGGACACTGCCCTATGGCTTGTGCAGGGACCTGAGAAGGGGAGGGGGGCCCCAGGGGATGGAGCTGGACAATCCTACAGTAAAGCCAATGAGCTCAGAGAGAGTTACATTCAATTTGAAGAAACAAAAGAAGCGCAGAGTAAATCCATATACAATGTGCTGAATTGTGTCCCCTAAAACTCACATGTTGGAGCCCTAATCCCCATTCCTATATAATAATGCAGTGATATGCAAATTGACCATCATGTCCTCGAACAAGATGGCCGCCCCCATGTGGTCACAAGATGGCCGCCACAAGATGGCTGGCAGGGGAGGGAAGTGCTGGGCAATCAGGCCGGCAGGGGAGGGGAGTTAGGGGCAACCAGGCCAGCAGGGGAGGGAGGGCAGTTGGTGGGGACCAGGCCTGCAGGGGAGGGCAGTTGGGGGCAATGGGGCCAGCAGGGGAGCAGTTAGGCGTTGATCAGGTTGGCAGGGAAGTGGTTAGAGGGTGACCAGTCTGGTAGGCAGAAGCAGTTAAGGGCAATCAGGCAGGCCGTGCTGGGCAATCAGGCCGGCAGGGGAGGGGAGTTAGGGGCAACCAGGCCAGCAGGGGAGGGAGGGCAGTTGGTGGGGACCAGGCCTGCAGGGGAGGGCAGTTGGGGGCAATGGGGCCAGCAGGGGAGCAGTTAGGCGTTGATCAGGTTGGCAGGGAAGTGGTTAGAGGGTGACCAGTCTGGTAGGCAGAAGCAGTTAAGGGCAATCAGGCAGGCCAGCAGGTGAGTGTTTGGGAGCCGGCAGTCCCGGATTGTGAGAGGGATGTCCAACTGCCGGTTTAGGCTCGATCCCACAGGGATGGGGCCTAAAACAGCAGTCTGACATCCCCCGAGGGGTCCCAGATTGGAGAGGGTGCAGGATGGGCTGAGGGACACCCCGCCCCACATGAATTTTGTGCACCAGGCCTCTAGTGTGACTATATTTGGAAATAGGACCACAGAGAACACACTTTGCTGAGGACATTACACAGCCCCCCTCCCTTCACACCTTTTGTGAGACTGTGGGTGCTCTGTGGAGCCTGGGGTCTTAACAGCCTCCCTGCAGACAGCGTCTTGGTTACACTTGCTCAAGCGACAGCCTCCAGAACAAAGGCTGCCTGAGACCTCAGAGTGAATGCGGGGGCCCTCCAACAAGCAGAACTCATGTCAGGCTTTGAAGTGACAGCGCTTTGGATCCTGACTCTGAAACTTAAAAGAGTTGAGGGCCAAGTTTAGGTCACGGCTCACAGTTCAAGCACCCGAAGGGCCCCTTCTGCAGTAGCTTAGTGAGGGGGATGCATCTCAGGCTCTTGGTGGGGATGGGATGCTCAGTCCTGAACTGGGGAGAAAGGACGCCTCTGTCTTAAGCTCCCAGAGTCCACCTTCACCTGCCATGAACATCCTTCAATGCCCATTCACAGCTCTGTGTCCTCGGCTCGCTAGAGGAGCCGGCTCTGGGTGGAAAAAGCAAGAGGTGGCTATGACGGCAGTTTCAGGGGTGCTACTCCCAAAAGCATCACTTTGTGGGTCTTTGAGTCCCCTGCCTCCTCAGCAGTAGGGTTCTCACAGTGGCCTCAGTTGCCTCCCCCTGGCCCTGGATGGTTGCTGTTCACAGCACAGCCTATTGTCTAGGACGCATGGAGGGTAGTGTGGTGTGGGCTGCTCCACCAGGTCCACACGGTTCCTATGTGGGGACACCTCCCTCTGTACCTAGGGACTGATCTGCACACCAACCTGTCCTCACTTCCACATGGTTGCCCTTCTCAGTTTCTGTCCTCACCGATCCATTAACAAAATCCTTCTTAACCTCCATTAGTCTCTACAGTCGCCTACCAAGTCTCAGCCATTTCAAACTGCTTTGCAATGACTGATTATTTGTAGCAACTTGCTACAAGGCTGTATCTTACTGTTCCAAATGCCACTAGTATCCTGCTGCAGCTGTACAGCATTAATATAATGATTTTCAGCTTCACAGGGTCACCAGAGAGGGACTCAAGAGGAATATAGTTGACAAATGCAGCTCGTAGACTAGCATTCTCCCCGTCACATGCTCCCCAAAGGCCAACAGTCCAGGGAGGGTCAGTCCTTGCCCTGAGGGGATGTGGCTCCTGGGTTAGCGGAAGATGACTGTTGTATTAGCCTTCTGGGGCTTCCATAACAAAATACCACAGACTGGGTGGCTTTAACAATATGAATTTATTTCTCATGGTTCTGGAGGCCCAAAATCCAAGAACAAGGCACCAACAGAGTTAATGTCTGCTAAGGGTTGTCTCCTTGGGTTGCAGATAGCCACCTTCTCCCTGTGTCCTCACATGGCTTTTTTCAGTGGGTGCAGGTGGAGAGAGAGAGAGGAAGGAAGTGCTCTGGTGTCTCGTCTTACAAGGGCACATACATCAAGAGGGCTCCACCGCCAGGACCTCATCTAATCTAAGCATCTCCCAGAGGCTCCACCTTCAAATACCATCATATTGGGGCTAGGGCTTTAATATATGGATTTTAGGGGGACACAGTTCAGTCCACAGCAACTGTCGAGGAGTAAAGATGTTCTCAGTTAGCCATCGATACCCAGGCCATGACTAGGCTGTGCTCAGGAGTGTGAGGAACTCAGAAGAAAAGAGTGGCCCAGGCCAGTGCCTAGCAGTTCTTCACATTCTCCAGGAGGTCTGGAGAGGTTAGTAGGATTCACATGTGAGGAGCCATGAAGGAAAATTCAGATCTAACCTGGGAGTGGTCAGGAGGGAGAGTCAGCAATAGACGGCTTCTGGAGAACTGGCCGTGTCTTCATGCCATCAGTGGCCAGCAGGTCTTCTGTGCTGGGCCATGGTGTATACAGAGGAGCCAGGGCCCTTGGATGCAGCTCCAGTGTCATGGTCATGGGACCAGATGGTGGGAGAAAGGGTGGACCCAGCACTGGAGGGAACATAGGGCTTGTGGGGTCTGTGTGGCCCAGTTGCTGGTCCCTGGAGGTCCAGTTTGAGCGGCAGGAGCCTCTGGTCCTGGGCTGATCAATCCTCCATACCCATTCCCACCTCTGTATTGGTACTTTCACCTTTCCCTCCAGCCCACCGAGTGCACCTCACTACTGAGGCAGCTGCAGGGAGGCAGGCGAGGGGCTCCTGCCCTCCCATGGATCTCAGTCAAGTTAGGGACTCTCAGGCTGGAAGCAGCTCAGCCCTCCATCCTTCCTGCTCACCCCCACCTTCTCACAGAACTCCATGTCATCATGCAATTGGCAATCACCCAACCTCACCTCTTCCTCCCATTAGGTTTTATCTAAACCACCCTCTTCCTCTCCCATGATCACCCCACCTTCCTGTCCACCACTTGGTTGTGGAAGCCTCTTATCCCACAAGTAGAAGGGGGTTGCTCTTCTTCCGGAAAACCTTCCCCTTGTCTCATTTGTTACTTCTCATCCCACTCACTCCACCCTCCAAAACCACCCCACAATCTAATTTACCCTTGCAATCATTTGGCTATCTGGAGCAGCTGAGTCATTGAAGGCTTTCAGCTGTCACCACTGCTCCTTCTCTGATCATGACAGGAGCCCGAGCCAAGTTGTGACTCAACAGTTTACAACCTCCAACCAGGAACTGCCAAGAGCCTTGGGTCCTCAAGATGGGTCCTCCATTCCTGGCTGACTCATTTTCTCCTTCCCAGCCACTGGAGAGGACAGCTCTGTGAACACACTACTGTGGCCAGCTGCCCAATCAGGACTCAGGCAGGCAAGACACACACATGTTCTTTATTCTCCTCTGGCTGAACCAAATCAAGCCTGATTATGTGTCATCATTCTTAGGGAATCTAAGTCTAATGAATAACTCCCCCGTCTGTTCAAGATAGCAAACTAGTCATATTCAGGCATTTCCTTTCTCCCAGGCTTGTTACCACTGCCTCTCCACCCGCAGGCATGTGCTAAAACTTCAGGCAGTGGACACCCCTGTGGCAATGGGGGAAGAGCTGCCCTTGGCCTGTCTCCTTCCTTCCACAGCTGTATCCTCATGGCTCTCAGGTCTCACCAACAACTATCCACTCTGACCCCACTGCTTCCACAAAGTATCTGCAGCTTCACCATAGCCTGGTCCACACCATCCCCTTCACTCTTCTGCAACTTTTTGTGGGCTTTCCAGGCCTTTCAAAAGCCCATAAGAAACTTGGGGCTCTTTGTGTGTACTTGTTCTGCTCTGATCATCCCACTTGCTGTCATCTCTGCAAGGCTGTTGGCCAACAGAGCCCCAGAAGGGACTGGAAAGCACAAGTCTGCTCCCCACCCCCTAGGGATCCCCAAACTAAAGAGGAGCTGGATCCATCCCTATCACTGCATCTTGGCCCAGGATACCTGCCATCATGACTGATCTTCTTGATTCTCTCTCCTAACTCCACTCTCTCTTCCTTTCCAAAATCTTCAGATCTAACAAGAGGTAGGGGAGAGTTGAGAACCAGCCTTGTCCATATGGACTCATCTTCTTCCTCAATTATTCTTCCTCATGCTTTTTGTACTTAGAAATCAAGAATTCAACTGGTTCTTAGGTTCATCAGGAATCCCAAAACACTGGGTGATTTATGTTGAGCTGTCTGGGTGTGGTGGGAAGGTCTTTGGAGCATAATGAGCAGGCACAGCATTCAATGAGCATCTAAAAGGAAAGCAAACCAGTCAAAGCACCATATATCATCCCACACAATACAGTCTTGGGACGGGATATCTGCTCCTGGAGTTCGGGATTGGGGTTTCCTTCCTCTGAGCAGGACTTTCTTCTCTTAGCCTCTGGTGGTCACGGTATCCGAGAGGGCCAGCTGGCCTCCAGAACGCTGGCGGGCCATGATGCCTGTGCGGAATTCTTTGATGACAAAGTAGTAGCAGAAAACATCCAGGCAGCAGTTGATGTTGGAAAGACACATAGACAACTGTAAGAACAAGCTGATGTTCCATTTAGCTCTGCACTCCACAATAAAGCCATTCCTCACCAGAAACTGCAAGAAGAAACCAAGGTGGAGACCACGAAGACAGCCAGACTGGATGCAATAGTCCAGATGCAGGCCCTCTGCTGGCCCCAATCTTGGCTGTGGTCCAGGCGGCCAACCAGAACGTGAATGCTCCTGAAGGAGCAGAAACCCATGATGCCCATGGGAAGAAGGAAGCCAAACACCTCAAGAGGGAAGAAGACCTTGGCACTCCAGGTGTCATCAGACATATTGTGGAAGCATGTGTACACTTTTTCCACTTTCCCATGGAAGTTGTAGATGGGGATACTCCCAACCCACACCAGGACCCAGATGGTGAAGCAGATCCCAAAAATCTTCCTAGGGGACCGGCAGTGGCTGACCAGGATCGGGTACCGGATGGCCAAGAATCTATCCAGGCTGATGAAGCAGATTGTGAAGACACTGCCATACATGCTGATAAAGTACAGGCACTCCACAAACGTACAGAGAGATTGTAAGGGAACCTGCACATGGCCCAGGGCAACCTTGAATGGGAGCGAGAGCACCAGCAGGAGATCAAAGACCGCCAAGTTGATCATGTAGATGGAGGTGGCAGCATACTCCGGCCACCTCTTCTTCAGGAAGGTGCGGAAGCGTTGGATGGCCAGCACATTGAGAAGTAGACCCAGGAGGAAGGTGGGGATGTGCACCGCCAGCTGCACAGTTCTCATCAGCTCATCCACTTCATGCAAGGAGCAGCTCTTGCTTTTGTTTGGCTGGCTCATGTTCTTCCCTACAACATCAACAATAGGTTAGATGAAGTTCCTCTCAGCCTCTAGAAGTGATGGATTCACGTGACTTTGTCAGGAATGATAAGCACTTCCCCTTTGTCACCCAGCAATTGAATGCTCATTGAATAACCATTAGAAAACACAGGGAATAAAAATTATCTCTAATTCTGCTGCCTAGATGTAACTGTTCCTATTTCATGTATATCATTCCAGACTCTCTCTTTTCACACACACACTCACACACCACATGTGTGTGCCTCTTTCTTTTACAAAAATAAAATTATGGCCGAAATTGGTTTGGCTCAGTGGACAGAGCGCCAGCCTGCGAACTGAGAGGTCCCAGGTTCGATTCTGGTCAAGGGCATGTACCTGGGTTGCGGGTACATCCTCAGTAGGAGATGTGCAGGAGGCAGCTGATCGATGTTTCTCTCTCATCAACGTTTCTAACTCTCTATCTCTCTCCCTTCATCTTTGTATAAAAATCAATAAAAAAATATATTAAATAAATCCTATCTAATAAAAGAGAAACATGAACAATTGATGAGAGAAAAAAGAAAGAATCTGACTTTGGTGCTAGATATATCCTCCTTTGATTAACCCAGGAGTTCTGACCCCAGACCCAATGTGCAAGTCTAAAACCTAATCTTAATACATAGGCAATGAATTGTATTTATAGAATTGTAATAATGTAGTTGTTTCCTACAGATTTTCA
>NW_006288615.1:2324946-2328584 GCF_000327345.1 Myotis davidii
GGGTAAGGAGCCCCAGCCCCCCTGATGGGCCCTGCTCTGTGTGTGACAGGGTAAGGAGCCCCAACCCCCCTGTTGGGCCCTGCTCTGTGTGTGACAGGGGGCAGCGCCCCAACACCCGGATTGGCCCTGCTTTGTGCGTGTTATAGGGTGGCGTCGCAACCTCCCCATTGACCCTGCCTTGAGTGTGACAGGGGGCAGTGCACCAACCCCCCAATCGGCCCTACCCTAAGCGTGACTGGGGGTGACATTGCAACCTCCTGATCCACCCTGCTCTGTGCATGACGGGGGCGGCGCCCCAACTCCCCAATTGGCCCTGCTCTGAGCCCAACCAGGGGCTGCACCTAGGGATTGGGCCTGCCCTCTGCTACCCAGGAGCAGGCCTAAGCCAGCAGGTCGTTATCTCCCGAGGGGTCCCAGACTGCGAGAGGGCACAGGCCAGGCTGAGTGACCCCCCCTTCACCCCGAGTGCACAAATTTTTGTGCACCAGGCCTCTAGTAAATAAATAAAAATAAAATTATGCATGATATGTCTTTTTTTTTCAATCAAAACTCCTTCTGTTGAAAGTAGTAATGACACAAACCTTGACCCAAACCAGTTTAAGCAAAGAGATATATGCCTAAGTGACCATCTGACCAGTATCTATGATGTGCACTGACCACCAGGGGACAGATACTCAATGTAGGAGCTGCCGAACTGCGGTTCTCAGGCGACGCACCAGGAACCAGAGAGGAGGGAGCCCGATTCTGGAGTGTGTCAACTGAGAACCACCCTCTTGCAATCCGGGACCCCTCTGGGGGATGTCGGAGAGCTGGTTTTGGCCTGATCCCCGCAGGCCAGGCCACGGGACCCTACTATGCACAAATACGTGCACTGGGCCTCTAGTTTAACATAATGGAAAACATGAAAACACAAGTCAGGGCTGACTTGAGCTCCTCTTGCCCTCTGCTCTTTTCCACCCACATTCCCAAAGGTTCGACAGAATTCACCCTGCCTGACTGTAGGGCTGGTCACAATCAGTGCACCACACTCTTCTGAACTCAGTGATGGGGTTGTTGGTTCAGGGATGGACACCTGACTCACACAGAGGTGATGAAAAGCAATGAAACTCTTGCTTGGGTTTCTAGGCAGGAGGTTGGGGCTCTTTCTGTAGGAATTGAAGTTGGGAAGATGTAAGGTCTGGAGCTGCTGTAACTTCTTGCTACCCCATGGAGAAAACTAGACAAAAATGGAGAAATATGGAAGAAAGGACATTCCCAGAGGGAAATGAAGTAAGTAAGGGCCTGTGGTCTCCACAGGGCAAAGAAAGGCCGTTAGACAGGTGAACGACTAGAACTGGTCCCAGGGTCAAGAAGACCAAGTCTGCGGCACGACTGCACAGGGCTTACATGACTTGACTGTACCAGGTGTATGTGTGGAAAATAGACAAGATTTGTCTGTCAGTATTCTCCAGTAGGACCATCCTAAAGGTCACATTAAAATTACTGACAGACTTCAAACGGGAACTTTTCAAATGATAATCTTTGAAGCCAGAGAAAGCACTCTATGGACTGGCAAAAGGGGGAGGGGGTATGTGGGGATAGGAAGAGATTAACCAAAAAATTTATATGCATATATGCATAACCCATAGACAGACAATAGTGCTGTGAAGGTCTGGGGAGGGGCCAGGAGTGGGGTGAAGAGGGTCCATGAGGGAGAAAAAGAGGACATCGGTAATACTTTTAACAATAAAGATAAATTTTTTAAAAGCACAAAATAAATTCTAAGTACTATTTGAAAAAAGTACATCATTAAATAGAATTCAAAGAGACATTGGCAAAGATACATTGTAGTGGCAAACTTTAATATACTATCGACTTGAACACATCAAGTAGGCAAATATAAATTAGGATATAGAATTATATAAGTAGTATAATGAATACAATTTAATTAGTAGCTCTTGGATTTGGTTTTAAACCAAATATCGAATAAACAGTTGCCAAAATAATTCTCTGCCTAGCAAGAATAAAACCTTCCATTAAAAAAAAAAAAAGCAGAAATTATGTTGGCTATGTTCTTTGACCACAATATGCCAAAAACCTACGAGATAAAAAATAGAATTGGCTATTTACAAATAAGTAAAGTCAGAACTACAAAACAAAACTCCTAGGATATAATCTGAGATGACAAGAACTTTCTGAATTGGTTATTTAAATATATATATATCAGGAAGCAGCCAAAACTATTCTGAGAGACGCATAGCCCTCACAGCTTTTTCCCTTTGTATGAAATGTTTTGATTAATTATGAGCCATTGACCAGTACAGACTTTAAGCCTTAATATTTCTTCTTTCCTATGTAAAACCAGATTATTAACACTGTCTATTCCACGTAAGGCAGAATACCATAGTGTAAATGCAAGTAATAGTAACGTCTGCTCACACGTCTGCAGGCTTCACTAAAGCTAAGAACTAGAGTGCACCCTGTTTCTCAAGTCAGCAAAGCAAATTCAGTTACACATTTTTCCTGCTCATAATTTCAGTTGAAATACAACAAATACTACTTTGCATCTCAATAGCACTTCTTATCCATCACACAAGCCCTTTTCTCTACCCTCACCATTCTTGTGAGGTAGTGAATGGAGGGAGCGAGGACTCGTCCTTTTTTTAGAAGAGAAAACTTAAGGTGAATTTTGAACTCAACCTTGGCAACCTATTGAAAATTATCTAGAAAGTTTTATTTTTTTATTTTTTTAATTAAATCTTTATTGTTCAGATTATTACATTTGTCCCTCTTTTTTCCCCCATAACTCCCCTCCTCCCAGTTCCCGCCCCACCATCCACCCTCACTCCCCACCCTCTGTCCTCATCCATAGGTGCACGGTTTTTGTCCAGTCTCTTCCAGCATCTCCCACAACCCTTTCCCCCACAAGAATAGTCAGTCTATTCCCTTTTTATGTCCCTGATTCTATTATGATCACCAGATTATTTATTCACTTGATTCTTAGATTCACTTGTTGATAGATGCATGTTTGTTGTTCATAATTTGTATCTTTACCTTTTTCTTCTTCTTCCTCTTCTTAAAAAATACCCTTCAGCATTTCATATAATACTGGTTTGGTGTTGATAAACTCCTTTAGCTTTTTCTTATCTGTGAAGCTCTTTATCTGACCATCAATTCTAAATTATCGCTTTTCTGGGTAGAGGAATTTTGGTTGTAACATCTTGCTATTCATCACTTTGAATATT
The DNA here is from genome assembly GCF_000327345.1 of Myotis davidii. Lineage (NCBI taxonomy): Eukaryota > Metazoa > Chordata > Mammalia > Chiroptera > Vespertilionidae > Myotis > Myotis davidii. The sequence continues at coordinate 2,328,171 of NW_006288615.1, forward strand.
TCTTGCCACTCCCTCTGGCCTGAAAAGTTTCTGTTGAGAAGTCAGCTGACAGTCTCATGGGAGCTCCCTTGTAGGTAACTAACTGCTTTTTTCTTGCTGCTTTTAAGATTCTCTCTTTCTCTTTAACCCTTGCCATTTTAATTATGATGTGGCTTGGTGTGGGCCTCTTTGGGTTCCTTTTGTCTGGGATTCTCTGCACTTCCTGGACTTGTAAGTCTATTTGTTTCACCAGGTAGGTGAAAAAAGTTTTCTGTCACTATTTTTTCAAATATGTTTTCAATATCTTGCTCTCTCTCTTCTTCTGGCACCCCCAAAATGTTGGTACTTTTGAAGTTGTCTCAGAGGCTCCTTACACTATCTTCATATTTTTGGATCCTTTTTTCTTTTTCTTTTTACAGTTGGGTGTTTTTTGCT
>NW_006288615.1:2328880-2329675 GCF_000327345.1 Myotis davidii
CCAGGCCAACTGGCTGTGAGAATCAGCTGTGTCTGCAGTGGGAGAACTTCTGTCCTCTAGGGAGGTGCTAATCTAACCTTTGCCTGAGGCTATCCCGCAAATGCCTCTGTGCAAGGCTTGGGCGGGGCAGGTCCCAGGGGATCTACAGGGCGGGCAGAGGGAGCAGTTATGGCTGCTCTTAGTTCCATCCCCAAGGGCTCTGCCTCACAGTGTCCCAGCAACCGCTGCAAACCTCGGAGAGAAAGCTGCCCTTGAGTTCCAACCGATGCCAGACAGTCCCACTTCTACCGTTTGAGTCTGGGTCCCCAGAGACTTTCTCAGAACTGGAGCTCAGGGCCTGAGCCTCCCTCCCGATTGGAAAAGACAATCTCGCCCTCAGCCGCCAGCCTGCTCCGAGCACACCTCCGCACCTTTGTATTTTCCACACTGTGCCTCCTCTGAGTCTCGGTATGCTATTTTCTTTCCTCCTAGTTGTAGAACTTCCACTCAGCCAGCTTAGAAAGTTTTATTTTCTTAAATTAAATCTTTATTGTTCAGATTATTACATTTGTTCCTCTTTTTTCCCCCCATAACTCCCCTCCTCCCAGTTCCCACCCCACCCTCTTCCCTCACTCCCCACCCACTGTCCTCATCCATAGGTGCACGATTTTTGTCCAGTCTCTTCCCGCATCCCCCACACCCCTTTCCCCCCCAAAATAGTCAGTCCACTCCCTTTCTAGGCCCCTGATTCTATTATATTCACCAGTTTATTCTGTTCATCAGAAATATTCACTTGATTTTTAGATTCACTTGTTG
>NW_006288615.1:2330365-2357356 GCF_000327345.1 Myotis davidii
GGAATGGACCTCCCGTCCAATTGGCAGTGAGAAGCAGCTGTGTCTGCAGTGGGAGATCTTCTGTGCTGGACACACCCTTCTGGGGCAAGACTTGCTTCAGTGGGGCTTTGGTGCTCACTGAGTCTCCCTGCTGAGTCTGTCCTTTATGGATTCGAAGAGCCGCAATCTGGATGGTCCCACTCTGACCACCGGGCACACTGTGGCTCTTGGATCTAAGGAGGTGCTAATCTAGCCTCTTCCTGAGGCTACCCAGCAGAAGCCAGCTGTAAAGCAATGCAAGATGCCCTGGGGCCTTGGGGCAGCTGCAGTTTGTTAAGTAATTTTCAGATTACAAAGGGCTGGGCCTTTCATATGCAAAAGCCTCTGTGTAGGGCTTGGGCGGGGCGGGGTCCTTGGGGATCAACAGGGTGGGTGGAGCGAGCAGTACGGCTTCTCTCAGTCCTGCCCTCAGAGGCCCCTGCAATCGCTACGAGTGCCTCCGAGAGAAAGCTGCCCTCGAGTTCCGACCGATGCCAGACAGTCCCTTTTCTCCCGTATGAGTCTGGGTCCCCAGAGACTCGCCCGGAACTGGAGCTCAGAGCCTGAACCTCCCTCTCGATTGAAAACGAGAACCGTGCCCTCAGCCGCCAGCCCGCTGCGCGCACCTCCACACCTTTGTATTTTACTTCCACACCGCACCTCCTCTGAGTCTCGGTATACTTTTCTCTTTCCTTCTAGTTGTAGAATTTCCACTCAGCCAGCCTTCCTGTGCTTCTGGATGATGTCTGTTCCGTCTTTTAGTTGTATTTTTGAAGTGGTTGTGCGAGGCAGCAATCTCCGGTGTTTACCTATGCCACCATCTTGGTTTCTCCTGTTTAGATGATTTATAGTCAGTCTTTAAGAGCAACTATCTTCCACCTAAATGTTCTCTCAGCACCAGTGAAAAAGAGATTCCATTTCCTTGAACATTGTAGCAGTTTGTTTTAATATTCTGTACTGTTGGTCTCCAGTAACAAATTCACTTATCAGGTTATAAGTGAAGGCTCTTCATTCCCCAATGCTTGTGCTAAATATGAACCTCCACCTTATAAATTTTGCAAATGGGATATTAGGGAATTTAAATCTTTGAGATAAGAATAGCTTGTTGTTAAATATTTAGGCACATTTGACTCTAGGTTCCATATGCAGCAACTATGTATTTTTGTTTTCCATTCGGCACCGTCAAAACATTAAAATGAATGTTTAATAATAAGACCAAACAGAAGTTATAAACAGAACTCTCAGCAAAAGCTCTTGGAATTGGCTATCTCATAACCTTGGCCTTGTAGCTCGGCAATACCTCGCTGTTCTCATCGCTGTGCAGGCAGCGCTTGCACACTAGGGCAAAGCTCCGCAGCTCCCACAGCTGCAGGCAGGAGAACCCCAAGTCCAGTGCCTGGTGAGGCAGCCGGTTGGGCTCCAAGGACCCAGAGCCCAAGGCCGCCCCAGCTTTTCCCACACACACACACCCGCAGCGCTGCCATCACCTCACAGCCATCCGCAGAGCAGCCACCCCCCCGCTCCCACCCTCATGTAACAGCTTTAGTCTTTTCTTTTTTTACAAAAGGAAATTAAATAAATGAATTTAGCACTCAACTTAAACATTTAGTATTTAGAAAAAAAACCCAAAAAAGTGGTAGAGAAATCAGAAATAAAATTACAAAGATTAAAACTGAAATAAATGAATTTTAAAAAGATGAAAATACCAGAATTTATAAATTTAATAGCTGGTTTCTGGGGGAGGGGAGTAAATAAAACAAAGCATATATCTCCAACCACTATGATAAAGAAGAAAGACTCAAATGATCATAACTAGAAGTGAAAGCGGAGGTGTTAGAGGAAGAGAAGAGAAAAAAGAAAGAAAGAAATTATCTTATTATGTGAGTGCTAATCCATTAAAAAACCTTACTGTAGTTGATGATTTGGAGGCAAAACATAATGTAGTTGATGACTTTGGAAGCAAAACATAATTTACCTCGATTGATACAAGAGTGGACAGAAGTATTGATTGATTAGACCAACCACCATGAAAGAAACTGAGAATGCTATCAAAGAATTACTCTTACCCAGGCTCTAGCTCATAAAAATATCAAGAAACAGGTAATTCCCATACTCTAACAATAATTTCAGAACATAATATTAATGAATTTGTGTTATGAAACCAACCTACCCGAATATCAAAACTTGACTGATGTAGCACAAAAGAGAAAAGCTATTGTTCAAATGACCAGATCCGTTTCAATTTTAGGAAATCTATTAACATTGTATTAACATTGTGTATTACGTCATTAAAGCAAAAATGAAAAGCCCTCTGCTTTATCGGTAGATAGTTTTACACAAAAGTCGTTTAAATGAAGGGATAGGATACTTCTTACACATGATAAAGAGTAACTTGTTCACACCATTGGCCAACTTTGCATTTAATAGTTAAAACAAACAAGCAAACAAAAACAGTCATTTTTGTTGAAATTGCCAATAAGACACTTGCCTATACCCAGAAGTTCCAAAGATCCACTAAAACAATGGAATAAATAATAGAAATGGAAGGTTTGGTCAGTAAATGATGTTGAAACTATCAGTAAAAACCAACTTAGATCTCCATCTCACACTGTAGAGCCAAAGAAATCCCCAATTTATTAATGAATTAATTAATTTTTTTAAAAAATCAAGCCATAGGAAAAGTAGATGAAAATTTAATGGACAACTTATGGAAAAAAGCTCTTTGTCATCGTAGAATGATTAAAAAGCAAAAGAATAAAAAAACAAAAACAGACACAACAAGTTTGACTGCACAAAATAAAAAAAAACTTTTTTGTTAAAACATTTTAGCATCCAGTAATATGCTAAATGAATTTGGAGGAAAGACGCTGGAGGAAAGAAAATGCAATAAATGTTAGATGAATGATGTTCTTTCTCTATGAAGAATATAAAAATGTATAATATCAAGATCCTCAATAGATCAGTAGATAAAGGGCATAAATAGACAGTTCTGAGAAAACGATTTAAAAAGAGATAAAATTTTTGCTTATCGAATTTAAAGAAGCTGGTGAGGATTCCATGAGACAGTCACGGATATGCTGGTGAGTATACAAATTAATATACTTTTGGGGTTTGATGACTTATGTTATGAACCATAGAAATCATATTTGTCTTTCATCCAGCGATTCTTAAATTTTACCTTAAGCAAGTTATGCAAAAAATTGGGTACAGAAATAAGTTCATTTTAACATTTTTTCTGGTAGCAAAAAATACACACTCATATTTACCATAAATACAAACAATAGCTTATTTTCACTTTGATAAATCTAATCAATGAAACATTTTCTGTCTGTTATATTTATATTCATTATGTTAAGTAAAAACTCCACAAACTGCAGAATTGTACATTCAGAAAATGATTTCAACTATGATTTTTTTTAAAAAAACACCCATGCTTAGGTGGGGGGAAACCTTAGAAAAAGAATTTCCATATGTCAAACATAGGCTGCATTCTAACAGATTGTGGGTGATTTTTAAATCTTTTATCTTTATCTCCTGTCTTTCGTTTATGTGTGTGGGGGGGTATTTTTTAAAAATATATTTTTATTGATTTCAGAGAGGCAAGGAGAGGGAGAGAGAGTTAGAAACATAAATGATAAGAGAGAATCATCGATTGGCTGCCTCCTGCACACCTTTACTGGGGATCAAGGCCTGACCGGGAATCAAACCTCGACCTCCAGGTCTATGCTCAACCACTGAGACATGCTGGCCGGACTGTGTGTGTATTTTTAATTAATTAATGATAATATGAAAACAATTTAAATTTTTTAATGTATTAAATGTTGGAGAAAAAGAAGAAAAATAATAGCTTTGGACTTCCCGTAAAAGAAGAAAAGTCTTGGTGTGTGTTTGAGGCAGGGGTGGGAGGGAGGTTACACAAAATTTAAAGAGATGCTTTGAACTAACCAGTGCGCAGCTGATGAGGCAGAATCTTGGCAGGTCAAAGGTGGACATTTCAACACATAGCATCTGAGAACAAAGCATGAATGACAGAGTATCGCAAGGGATAGAAATTGAAAGCAGGTGCCACTTATGAGATGAGAAAGGCATCAAGAACCTGATTATTGATTTAAAAGTTTCACCTGCCAGCATCATAAAAATGGTACCTAACATAAGGAGTACAGAACAGTACATGAGACGAAAATGCCAGTTGAACAATGAAGACTGGGTGAAGGGAAGGAGCAGTACTTAAATGTAATTCTCCCAGTGTTTAGAGAGCTATTCATAGAAACAAATGTAGAAGTTAAGAGTTAAATATTTCCTATATTGGACATTTCAGTTATATTATCTTGTATATTTTTAAAGGGACACAAGGAAAATTCACAATAGAAACTGAAAAGGAAAAAATGCATTGTCTCAATATAGAAAGCAGAGGGGCAAACTGTGGGAGTTTGCACAAATAGAACAATTATAATGTAAACAACACTCCCTCACCATTATAATACTCCCTATAAAAAGGGGCATCCACTTAAAAAACCAAAACCTAATCTAATTTTGTGGATACAAAGCACAAAGAAAACCAAAAGACACAGAGAGAGGAAACTGATAGGATAATCAATGGTTTTTCAAGCACACAGATACTATAAAAGAAGGGACTACTAGGGCCATGTGATTCTTTTTAGTAAAAGGAATTAGGAGAGTAACATAGAGACTCCACAAAGGTAAAAGTTACAATAAATGATTAAACACAAAACACTCGATTTATGTTCCAATGAGCATAGCAAAGAAGTACATAATGGGGACATGTCAGAAATGCAAAAAGAAGTAAAAATGGAGATATAATGGCAGGTAGAGGCCTTAATGCTCCCCTCTGGGAATATCATTGATCAAGTAGACAGAGAAATTTGGAGCCCTGAACAGCCCAATTGCTAATAAGATACAACTGGCTGATCAATAAGGACTAAATCATAAATCAAGGGAATACACTCTCTTTGAGAGAGGACAAGGGTCTTCTACCAAATCTATCCCATTCCTGGGCCCAGCCAAGCACTCCAAAGCCATGGCAATTTTACCTTTTGCTTCTCAGACCACCAAGAAAACAACTAATAATATGTAAAAGGTATTTTTATGCATTCTCTTAAGTAGTCTCTTTTTTAAAAAAAATTTTAAAATATGCATTTTATTGATTTTTTACAGAGAAGAAGGGAGAGGGATAGAGAGTTAGAAACATTGATGAGAGAGAGAGAAACATCGACCAGCTGCCTCCCACACCCCCCCCCCCGGGGGGGATGTGCCCACAACCAAGACACATGCCCTTGACCGGAATCGAACCTGGGACCCTTCAGTCCGCAGGCCGACGCTCTATCCACTGAGCCAAACCGATCAGGGCTTAAGTAGTCTCTTGAACTATGTGTGAATCAGAGAGAAAAGCAGAAGTTATTGACGTATTGGAAAGGATCAAATAAATGCACACAAAACACTGGTGCCATCCCAGCTTAAAAGAACATGGGGATTCCTACGTATCGGGAGAGATGGTGAGAAAGGAGGTGAACCCAGGCTACATGGGAGGAACACGGAGTGACGTGGCCCTTGCAACTGCTCTGATCAGCCAGGCGCCGGAGGCTGCCTGTCTGCAGGGGCCGCATGAGGAGGGGCTGGGAAGCCACACCCAGGAGAAGACGGAGAAAGGACTGGAGTTGCTCATATCTCTGAGAATAGACATATTCGCATTCTCCAGTGCTCAAGACACGCCACACTGTCTGATCCACGGGGCCATAAAAGGAGTGGGTTCCAGGTGCCATAGAAAGCGGGTCTAGCTACCAGAGTGTTCGAGAGCAGACAGAGCAGGTCTGGCCATTTGGTGAGCTCTCTGTCACCAGACGTATGCACACATAAACAATTTTTCAAAAAGCAAAACCCTGATATGGAATCTTCTGTAGATAAATTAATGTTTAGTGAATAGGAAAGAAAGCATCCCATATGGGAAAAGGGACTGGGCTGGGCATCCGGAAGCCTCGCTCTGCTCCTGGCTCTCTCTGGCTGTGAGGCCTCCATCTGGGTTCTCTTATCTGAACAGCATTACTCATCCCTGTGAACCCAGAGCCTGTGGCCTCACCGAGCTGGCTCTCTTACTGCCAACTCAGCCCCGCGCTGGGCTGTGATTCCTGCAGCGCTTATGCCCCGTGGTGCCCTTACCTGCCCATCTCAGTTGGGACAGGCCTGAGTCCATTTCTGCGCAGCTGGGGTACGTAAACCCAGCCGCATGCTGCAGACCAAGCCAACCTGACTTGCACTGGCAGACTGGACTTTCCAGAAAACACCAGCCAGAGGAAGACTGCAACCTTAGGGGGTTTGCAGGCTAAGCAGGAATTCCAGAGACGAGGCCTGGCTGAGCAGAGTTGGATGTAGTTGGAGGATAAATGCTCCCTGGACCAGCGTCATCCCATCCAGGTTCCTCACCTGCAACCCCAGCCTCCCCGGGGGTGCAGTGCCGAATGCCACAGTTAGAACACAAATATTTACTTGGACGCAGTTATCTGCCTCACCAGTCTACCCCTGAGCTGGGCTACTGGGGGACACGACGCAAGAAGGAACAGGACACAGAGGGGACAGAGCATGTAGACAGAATGGCCCTGAGTCCAGAACTTTGCTGGAACTGTACCCCTGAGCTTGGTGGCTTGATGTGGGGGCTCAGGAAGTGGAGGTGCCAGCTCAGGGGCTTGAGATGTGTTAAATGCTCTACGGGGGAACTCGGTACATTCCTGGGACGTTGTTATAGTTATGCCCATTTTACAGATAAAGACAGTGAAGTAAAGAGTCTACCCCAGGTCAAGCAGGCAGGGAGGGGCCTCGCGGAGCTCACATTCAGAGTCTCTCCTTCATTTTGTCCTCACCATGGCCCCCACCAGCATCACCAGCATTCCCAGGAGCTCCCTCCCAGTCGCCACTTCTGCCGGGCTCCACCTCACATCTCCTCCTCTCCCTCAGCACCTCCCCTCCCCTTCTAAGAACTCCATCCCTCCCTCCAAATGGCCAACTCCATGGTCCACCTGTGGTCCATTTGACGTGATTTCCTTGCTGTGACTGAGTAGGGGACATTAAAGTCACCTGTGTACCACAGAGAGTCCTAGCAACCCCAGGACAGGGCCATGCCTCCTTCGTCCTGTATCACCCTGCCTCCCAAAAACAGCCCCCCGGGAAGTTCTAGCTAAATGAGGGGGGAATGAGTGAATGACCGGGTCTGCGGGCTCCGAGTGACAGGTGTTCCCTTTGGAGCTGGGACGACTGGACCGAACCAGAGGAGCACTGAGCCTTCCGTGGAGCTCTGGGGAGCTCTCTGCACCTCCTGTCCCCAGCTCATGGCCTCAGGCAGCACAAAGCTGGGCCCAGGCCAGTCTGGCAGACATTTCCTGACTCCCATTCTCCACTTCCACTCTCAAGAATCTAGAACCCCCAGGGTTCCCCATGTTGTTGTATCCTCCCCACCCCCACACCCACTCCGGCCCCAGCCTCTCCAAGAGACACTTAGCTAGGGTTCAAGAATAATGCAGTTATAATATATAAAGCAAAGCTTCCTGGGGGGCAAGCACTTCCATCACTTACCACTCTCAAGAGCCCCCTGAGGAAGAAACCTCTATTGCTCCCATTCCCCAGGGAGGTACACTGAGGCCAGGGACGTGACACCGCTGGCAAGTGGCCGGCCTAGGCTCCCTGGCCTGCGCAGCTCCATACTCAGGGGCTGCAGGGAGAGTCCTGACTGCATACTCTCGGGCTCTTGGTGCTTCCCCAGCCAGATTCCGGGGAGCAGGCAGGTGGGCCGAGGGTGTGGCACATAAGCGGAGCTCCCCTGGGGAAGGCTCCTGGGCTGCCAACCCTGAGGTTCCCCTCCCCCAGCCAGGTCCTGCAATCCTGAGCCAAACCAGGAGGAAGTTGAGGGTTCGTAAAAAATGTCACTGCTAATCAGGGGCAAACCAGACCTTCGCCTGCAGCTGCTGCTGTCACTGAGCTGCCGGGCCGCCCCTGCCCCTGCCACTCGGTACTTCCCGCTGAGCCAGGGCAGGTGTGGACAGAGGCCAGACCAGGGAGGCCCGGCTGACAGCAGGAAGGTCACCTGCAGTCCACGAAAGCAAGGTCAGTCCGTGGCTCTGTGCCTCCGTCTTTCTGCGTGGCCCAGGGGCTGTTACCTGTTGGTGGTCCTGTGTAGTTGAACAAGCTGTGAGATGTCATTTCTCCTGCAGCCTGGTCGCCAGCCTGCTCTGGGGAGAGTCACTTCCCCTCTGGGGCTCGGCTTCCTCATCATTGAAACGAGGGGGTGGAACCAGATGCTTTTCAAGTGGCTCTGGCTGGAGGCTCCTTCTCTCAGGTCTGAAGGTGTCTGTGGAGTCATCTCACACGCCAGGCGGCCTAAGCCAGGTGTAACGCAGGGACAGCCAGCGTCTTAAAAATGCCCTCGTGGCTTCCATTGCTTCTGAGGTTTAGTATCAAGAACTGCCGCCCACGGAAAAGAGGGTGGTGCTGGGCACCTTCATATTTAGGACTTGGGGGGCAGGGATGCCAGCCCCTGCCTGAGTGTCTTCAAGGATGGTCAGCTCCCTGGCCCTGGCTTCCATGCCAGGTCTCCACAGCACGGGGGCCAGCCTTGGGCCCTGCGAGCAGAAATGGCCTCCCATCTTCAGGGCTGGGACCTGCGACCCACCCACGGGCCCACCCTGTGTCTCCCAGCAGGGAATCTCAGGGAAGTCTGGCTGAAACGCGCCTGGCGGAGTCAGCCCTGAGCGCCAAGTGACTAGGAGATCCCGTGAGATACCCGAGGCTTGGGCTGTTTTCACAGGTTGGCATGCGGGGCGTTCAGGTGTCTACAGGCACAGAAGCTCCCTGAGATGGGGCTGGGTGCCTCATCCTGCGTATGGTCGTCTCTGTCAATAACAGCTTGTGGGTGACTTCGGGGAAGTCAGCTGGGGTCCCCCACCACTCAGGAAAGAGGTTGACGGGACCATGACAGTCTTCCAAGTATTCGCCCACCGTCTCCAACTCTGATCACACCCATGTTATGCGAAGGGGAGAACTAAGTTCAATCCCTGCCCTGGGCCATAGAGCCCTGAGCTGGCCTGGGCTCAAGACAGGGCTCTGGGCATTCCTTCCCCAAGAGAGCCCCCCTCCCCGCCCCCCAGGCCCCTAGGGCAATCTAAGCAGAGGGGAGGTGGCCAGGTCAGGGCATCCTGGGTACAGCCGCAGGCGGCCAGTAACCTGCCCAAAAGCAGCAGGGAGGAGACCCGCAGGTTTCGGTTGGGGCCTGTGGCCTGGGAGACTCAGAAAGGGGTTGGAACTAAAGGGCCTGCAGAGCCCTCGCTGGTTTGGCTCAGTGGGTAGAGCATCGGCCTGTGAACTGAAGGGTCCCCAGTTCGATCCTAGCTAAGGGCACATGCCTGGGTTGCGGGCTCGATCCCCAGTGGGAGGTGTGCAGGAGGCAGCCCATCAATGATACTATCTCATCATTGATATTTCTATCTCTCTCTCCCTCTCCCTTCCTCTCTGAAATCAATAAAAATAGATATCTATAATAATAAAAGCGTGTAATATGCTAATTAGACCGGATGTTATTTCCAGACAAAGCCGGGGCTGCCAGGGAAGCCAGGGTCCCTGGTGCCTGCCAGCGGCCGGAGGGGAGCCTGGGTCCTGGGTGCCAGAGAGAAGCTGGAGCTGGCAGCCGGGGGAAGGAAGGCCTAATCTTGCACAGATTTCGTGCATCCGGCCTCTAGTTTAAAAATAAATAAAAATGAAGGGCCTGCAGAGCCATTCACCACTAAGTTCCTCTTCAAAGGGAGCCTGGTCCACCTCCATTCACCTCTCAGTTCCTCTTCAAAGGGAGCCTCATCCACCTCCCCTCCAGCTATCCTTTTATAAAAATGAATATTTCCCCATCTGCCCCTCAGGGTACCCTCAGCACAGCTTCTTCAAGAGTTTCTGTACCAACATGTATATCAGTGTTATTTTCTCCCTCTTTTAACACCAAAAGTTTGAGTCCTGTGTGGGCTGTTCTCCCACCTCCCTCTCTTGACGAGCTTTGCTCGTGACCCTCATCAAGGGAGTAACGTGTGGTCAGAGAGACTCAAAGGGTAGTGTCCATCCCGCCCCAGGCTTTGCAGGGTGACACGTGCTGGGCCAGAGCTGTGTGGGATGCCCCCCAACTGACCCAGGGGAGCTGCTCAGGGAACAGGGTCAGTGACAGGTGAGAGAAAAAGACTAGAGGAGAAGGAAGCAGCCTAAGTGCAGACCCGAGGAGAGAGGAGCTTGGTGTTTTGAGGGGTCCTAGGGTTTCTCTGTGCAGCTGAAGGCTGGGGCATTGGGGGAATGACAAGAAGTAAGGCTGGAGGGCTGGTGGTCAGACAGGAGGAGGGGCAGGGGTGCTCAGGGTCCCAGGGAACCTATGCCCTGGACAGGACCACCACACAGGAAGCTAACCCATAAGAGAAACCTCTGACAATGCAGTGCCTTTCTTCTAACCTCTGCCCAAATCAGGATCAGCTCAATGGGATGAGGCCATTTAGGGACTGGACACAGGACAGACTCACTTGGAGGCAGGGTCAGGGTGGAGTGAGGGCAACAGCAGCAGTGCCATGAAGTGATCAGGACATGGAAGGGTGTCGGGGTATCTGAGGGGAGGGCAGTGTCATCTGGGGCAGCCTGATTCCAGTTAGAGCCTCAGGCAGACCGGGGTTCAGTGGTCAGTCCCCCATGTAGACACACGGTAAACTTGACTAACTGCCTAACTTCTGTAATTGGAGTCACACGTTCATTCAATCCATGTACACCTGTTGACCATCTCCTCTGTCCCAGGCAGACAGTAGTCCCTTCTCAAAAACACTGTTCTCAGGACACTGCGTGACAACAGGGGTTAGAGTACCCAGCAAGGATGGGGTCCTGGTGATGCAAAGACCCCCAGCCACCACTGACGGGGGCGGGGCCCCAGAAATAAAAGGGGGTCCCAATAGAGAAACTGAGGACAGAAAGGCAAGGAGAGGGAGATGGTCCCAGCCCTTCCCACCTCTGCTCCCAATCTCCAAGCTCTGCCACAGTTCTGTCCCCAGGCTGCACCTACACATCTCATTGCCCACAAAGTTGACCCCTCAGAGCCTCCGGCAAAGATGGAAATGCCCTGCCCCCTTGAGAGTGGGCACGTGGGTAGCCAACAGGATCAAGTTGGCAAAGCTTAACATCAGGCAGGATGCAGTGAAACACTCAAGGGGTCACAATCCTTTAGAATCCACCCTTCCCCTCCCACACGGCCCCTCAGGTCCTGGCTGGAAATGCAATAGTGAGGTTAAGGCAGGAAGTTCTGGACACTCCGACATCTGGCAGTGGTCATTTTTCCAAGCTCGCTGCCCCTGCAATGGGGTTCACTTCCTTCCTGGAATTAATTTTGAATCCATTTTGATATATATATACATTTATATCCATCTTGACTTGGAGAATAAAAAGAGCTTTTCCGATACCAAGGGCCTGGCAGGTCAGAGTTAGGGAGGTCCCAGGCCCACCCCTCCCCACTCCTCTCTATGGTGAGGCCAGCACTCCTGTTCTCAGAAACCCTTTGTCCCCAGAGCCTCCTGCCCCGACATGGAGCCCCGCCCCCCCTCTGCTCACATAAGCTCAAATGCATTGCTCATGGTCCCCAGCCACGCTCTCAGCCCTGGCTCCGTCAGCTTGCTCCAGGACCTCGAGGAGGTCGGTCTGGAGACCAAATGTGAGGTGACCAATAGGTGTTAAGGGTGTGAACCTCCTCTGGCGATCCAAGTCCTCAGGCTCCGCAACCCCGATCTCCAGCCCCCACGCAATGCACCCGGGGGCCTGAGGTCACTTGCTGGGCAAGAGGCAGCTGCCCCTCAGGAGGCCCGTTTGCTACCTGGGTGGAGTTAGGGGACTGACTATCCCGGGTGCCCAGGGCTGTGTGATTCCTGGGACCCTGGGTTTCCGTGTTAAATCAGCACAGTCCCCAGACAAATGTGGGTGAGCTGGCCCCTGCAGGTCAGCTAGGAGCTCCGGGGACGGGCCCCTGGCTTCAGTCCGAGGGCTTCTCTCCCCGACTCCACCCCAGGGAAGGACAGGGTCCTGTTGGGTTTTGGGCCCAGGCCCCTGCTTCCCGCTGACTGTGCCCACGAGGCACCCTTGGGCCCCTTCCTTACAGAGGCCCCTTCATTGCAGAGGCGCCTGGGCCTCAGACCAAACACCTGGGGGAGGGGCTGGTACTTTTCCTCTCCCCCAGAGAGGCTGGCAGGCACCGCAGTTTCAACACCGAAGCAACCACATGTTCAAGGAAAGGCCATGGCCAGACAAAGGGGCTGTGTGCTACCTCGGGCTGCGAGGGCTGCCAGCGTGTGGGGACGTCTGGAACATGTCAGAGAAGGGGCTTCAGGTTACTACACAAAATGGCCTGTTTCAGGAAACTAGAGTGTGTGGTCTGGGGCCCAGTGCCACCCCAGCCCCCGCTCAGCCTCCTGTCCAGGTGAGGGGCCCAGGCAGCACAAGGTGAGGGGACTCCGCAGGTCTGTTCACTATTTTCTCCGTCAAGAAGTCTCTCCTCCTCAACTGGCTCCTAGGGGGCCTCAAATGGATAACAGACCACCCTGCCACGAAGGGGCTTTTGCCCAATTAGTCCAGTTCCAGGGCCCAAAATAATTGTGTGTTGTAGTCTTTCCTCAGACCTTCATGGGCTCACAACCAGAACTGTGCACACCCACCCCGAGGTGCACGCACACACACTCAGATATATACACACACAAACACACCAAAGGGCACACCCTAACCCAGAAACACCTTCAGAGTCACACATATGTCCCCACACCCCCTCCAAGGACACCCACACATGCTTGTGCTCCCACAGATACACACGCGTCCCCAAACACCGTAGGTAATTACAATATAGACAAATCACACAAATGTGTACCCTACGGGCCGAAAAACATACACTCACCCAAAGACACACAGCTAAACCTCTGACACCCACCCCTGAACCACCCACAGACCCTCTGCAGCTCCAGTACCTGAGATCTGGTTCGTGACCTCCTGGCCGCCCCCATGGCCCCTGCCTGGCCTCCAAGCACTCCAAGAGCCCTTAGCAGGAAAGGTGGCGGCAGATGGTTCGAGAGAGACACTCAGCGGGGATGGAGCCAGGGTGCTAGCAAACTTGGAGTCACCTTCCGTCCATATGGCACAATCCTCAGACTCAGCGCAGCCCACCAGCCAGGGTGGAGCCTCCAGACCCCCCTACCACTTGGGGACTCAACTGAAGAATGTAAAAGTATTATTGCAGCCTGTATTTGGAAAGTCATTAACCTAAAAGTTTTCCAGCCCTGACCGGTTTGGCTCGGTGGCTAGAGCATCAGCCTGCAAACTGAAAGGTCCCAGGTTCGATTCCAGTCAAGGGCATGTACCTTGGTTGCGGGCACATCCCCAGTGAGGGGTGTGCAGGAGGCAGCTGATCGATGTTTCTAACTCTCTATCCCTCTCCCTTCCTCTCTTTAAGAAATCAATAAAATATATTTTTTAAAAAAATAAAAATAAAAGTTTTCCATAAAGTCCTAAACCTAGAAAATAAATCTTATCTATACATATAAAAGCCTAAGCAACCGTTCGACCATTCAACTGGTAGCTATGATGCACACTGACCACCAAGGGGCAGATGCTCAACACACAGGCATGGACACATGGAACAGACTTATGAATCTCAGACGGCAGGGGGCAGGGGGGGGAGGGTGGGAAGAGATTAACCAAAGATCTTATATGCATACTAGAGGCCCAGTTATCAGCACAGTTGCAATCATAGTAAAAAATTCCATCCAAATTAATTTTCTTAAAGTGGCTGTAAATTATACAGCCATTGAAAAAGTCTTGCCTTGGCTCATTCAGAAAAAATCACATGGCAAAGGCCTCATCCAGCTGAAGATTAATGCTAATTTCTCAAAACCTGTAAATTATACAGCACAGATGCTATGGAATCACAAATGGAATAGAGAAAATGTACTAAGGACAGCAAGATGTTTGAATCCTTTACAAATTAGTTATTTTCACACTGCAAATCGGGAGGGTCGTGTGAAGCCTCAGGCAAGGGCCTCAGAACGGCCATTTGAGGAGGTGAAGCTGTCAGGATGGGCTCCATGTGGGATCAGTTTTCTTTACAAAAGGCCATTTAATGCCATTTATTTATTATAACATCTATAAGAAACAAATGAGAGAGAAACATCGATCAGCTGCCTCCTGCACAACCCCTACTGGGGTTGATCCTGCAACCAAGGTACATGCCCGTGACCAGAATCGAACCCAGGACCCTTTAGTCCGCAGGCTGACGCTCTACCCACTGAGCAAAACCGGTTAGGGTTCAGTAAATGTTTTTTATTCATGAACTGAAACAATGCACAGTGACCTGTGTATGTGGGTATCTGGCAGTAACACGGGCCTAGTCTTGTGCAGCTATCTTTCTGCAGCCAGATGACCAAAAAATAGTTGAGCCAGCCCTGAGCAGCCTGGTCTTTTGCCCTGTGTTTCTGTAAAATGGTTTGAACAAATATTTTCTATCCTCGTAAGAAATATCTGCTGCTTCCTGATGGTGTCTCACTTGAAGGAAAGACCAGGAGGTTGACCGATGCTGGGACACAGGGAAGATTGCTGGTACTCTTTGGCTTAATTCTACCCCCTTTGGAAAATAAACTCTCCAGGACCCCACGCAGCAGGCCAAGGGCAGAGCTCAGAGGCGGCTCTGGGCCCTGGCACCAGCCGCTCTCCCTCTGTGGCGCTGGGCAGCCAGTTCTCCAGGAGTCCCATGACCTTGCCTCTGACATTGAACGACGTCATTCTGGGTGGGAAGACATAAAGCCTCCTAGTCCCGTCCTGTTTATGGGAACAGACTCGAACTGCTTCTCCTCCGGGTCTCAGGAAACAACTTCCAGGGCTAGTAGGAGGGCCTGGCCTTTCTGCAGAACACTGTCCCCCAAAGAGCACCTGGGAAGGAAAACTGGCTACGCATGGCTCCCACCTCCCCACCTGGGGGTCAGATGCGTCTCTCAATAGGGCAACTTGTCAAGATGGAGAGCGAAGGGACTAACCAACAATGAACCCTCCCACAGGCTTCTTCCCCAGGTCTCTCCATTGCCCTGCAGCCCTGGGGCCTGGGCTGACCCTCCGGGAACCCAGTCTCACCTTGGTCCCGGCTGGGGTGCTGGGGAGCTCTAGGAGACAGGGCTCCTGTCCCAGAGCCCCAGGAAGCTGGGTCTTTGGTTTCCCTACTTTTGTGGACATTGCATGGCTGAGTCCTTGGTCAGTCCTGTCTGAGATGCGGGTGCCTGGGGGCACAGGTCATGGAAGGGAGGGGCCTCGGGAGATGGGCTCTCTGGAGCCCTAGGTGTTTCCCAGAGAATTTTCTGAACCGAATAGGGTGAGTGCGGCCCACCATGGTGCTCGTGGGAGCAGTCCACTTCTGTTGTACGTACCCTCCAGGCTGCCCAGCTCCCCGGCTACAGAAGTCTGGGCCTCGTACCACGGGCTCCACAGTCATTCATAGCAGCATCTTCTGGGCCCCTGAGCAGAAGACTGAAGGGCTTTTTGACCTCAACATACAAGTGTATGCGGGTCTCTGGCAGTAACACAGGCCTAATGTGTCAAGTTACCCATCAGGAAGAGGGAGGGGCCAGGACTACAGAGCAGTGTGTGGTCTGAAGTGGGCAAAGGCCACCCAAATGTATTTGGAGAACTGCTGTGTATGTGTGTGTGTGTGTGTGTGTGTAGAGAGAGAGAGAGAGAGAGAGAGAGAGAGAGAGAGAGAGAGAGAAAGAGAGAGAGAGAGAGAGAATGGACAAGAGGAATTGGGGGATCATGAGTCAGGTGAAGGAGTGAGTGGGAGAGCTGGGCATGATGGGCAGGGCAGACCATTGTTCTGAAAGCAGATTCTTCCCCTGACCCGACAGCACACAGGTCCGGAAAAGCCAGTCCTCCCACCTCAATCTGGGGGCACCCTGGAGTCCTGCCATGCTGAGCCTGGGGACACTGGAGCCTCTGGGAGCAGTTTATTACTTGGCTTTTAGCGGGTGCCTGGACCAGGGCCCAACAGAGGTTCCACTCAAGGTAGAACCTACCCCTAAACCAGATGGACAGAGAGAGGAAGGGTCTTGTGGATGAGGTCCTACAGCCCTGCCCATTTCCCCACCTGCTCTTGGCATAGAACTCAGAGCTCAAGGTCAGGGTTTCTTGGCAGGCTGCATTCACTTATAATCGTTTGCAAACTTGAGGCCGTGGGCATGAGGGATGGCGCTCCCTGGCCTGCCAACGCTGTGCATCCTGGAGAAGGGGCGCTGGCCTCAGGGTGTGTCTTCAGAGCATGGCTTCACCGGCAAGAAGGCAGTTCTCAAGACTGAGACGCCTACAGGGGCCAAAAGAAAGTTTAATTCTGACCCTGGGCACCCCAGGCTGCGGTCAGACCACAGTGTGGCCCAGGGAGGGGCAGGCAGCTGTGTGGTGGGTGAGTGTTCAGGGGCCTCCTTCACATCCTCTGTCAGCATCCCCAGACTCACCTTCTTCGGGTGAGGTGCTGATTTCCGGTGGTCCAGTCTCGGGCTATCTGGCCCAGCCGGGCCTTTCCTTGCTTCTGCCACCGGTGGGAAGCGCGAGTAGCCCTGGCTGCCCTGGGGCCTGTGGGGAAGGTCAGTAAGGAGGGTGTGGAGGCCCCTCCAGACAGCCTTCACCGGCAGCTGCAGCTTTCTCCCCCCTCCCAAGGAGGCTGCAGGAACAGGTCCTGACCCAGGGGCACTGATGGCCACTGCAGAGCTCAGCAACTGCTCTCCGGGTGCCCAGGACGACAGTGAACAGGGGGCTTTGTTTGCCCCAGAGGGTCCCAGGCCTCCTCCCTCAGCCTCCAGACCCCAATACCTCACAGCAGGGCTTCATGCCTCCTCCCGCTGCCACACTCCCCACCCAGCAGTCTTTGCTTTGACAGAGGGATGCCCTAGTCCCTGTCTCCTGGGAAGGCTGGTTTGGGGAGCAAGGTATGTGCTGGGCACAGGACACAGTCGCTCCTCCTGAGTGAGGGCACTGTGCTTGGCCACGGGGAGGGGAACATGCCCAAAGTCCACCAAGCCCATCCACCCCCTTCCAATGGCGACTTGCAGACACAGAGGAGCTGGTTACATTGCCTTGGGCCTGTGGGCCAAGCTCCAGGAGGGGCTTCCACCGGGTGGCACGGGCCAGGGGGCCAGAGGGCTGAGAACTCACTGGGGAGACGGGGGCTTCCTGGAGCGCCGGAGGGCCCCCCAGAGTTCCCTGCAGCTGCTGCCCACCATGTTCTGCTCCCTGGGCCCAGCAGGTGCCCGACTCCCGAAGCTTTGAGAGGTCCGGGTGGTCACTGGCAGGGACTCCAAGCCCCAGGGACAGTTTACAGGCCGGCCCAACAGAGGAGAGATGGGGGGAGGTGGTGACTGGGCAGGAGGGGAGTAAGGGCGGGCGAGCTGTCTGCCCAAGTGGCTGGAGGTCAGAGAAGGGCCAGAAGAGGGGTGCGGGGCAAAGGAAGAGTGAAGAGTAGAGAGGGAGGACAGGCGGACATGGCGGACAGGAGGGGTAGGGGGACTGGCAGGGCAGGGGGAACAGGGGACCCGAGGGGGCCTATAGAGGCAGCAGGTCTTGCGGGTCCCCAAGTGAAGAGGGGCCCCTCTGGTGAGAGATGGGAGCCTGCCTGGGCGATATGCGTGAGACGGAGGAGAGCCAGGCCAAGGGCCCAGAGTGGGATCCGGCAGAAGGCAGCGGGGGAAACCAGGTGAGGGGGAAGGGGAAGGGGCAGCAGGAGGAGGGGGAGAGGATGGGCTAGGGGCAGTAGGAAAATAGAAGGTTTGCCTTCTCTTCATCGCTGGCAATGCACAAAGTGAGAGCAGATCCAGCCGTGGGGTTCTGGAATCTGTTGCCTTAGGATTTGTCCTTGTGACCTCAGAAGCAGAGAATTCTAGAGCGAGGCCTGGGTGCCTTATAGACATAAGCAAACAGGTCTTCATGGAGACTGTCCAAGGTAGCGCTTAGGGCAGAGCCAGGGCAAGGCGCCCTCGATAACCTGAGTCAGCCTGCTGGCACCTGGGCCATGGGGCAGGTCCTGGCTGGCTCCCGGCCCCAGAGACTGCCTGAGAGCCCGGCGGCTGGTGCTCTGAAGTGGCCCCTTTTTCCTGGCCACATGCCTAGTCTCCCAGTAGCCCCGCCCCGGGAGGGTGAAGGGGTTCAGCCAGTCTCTGAGCTTGGGTGCCTGGAGATGTCTGAGCTCGGGAATTTCCTAGAGTGAGCAGGGGTAGCCATGTTTGTCTCGGGCATCCCTGGCCTCGGGGTTCTGGGAAACAGGCAGCAATGAGTGTTGGTCAAGAAGCAAGAGCCTGGAAAGCTGAGTCCTCCTAGGGCTGGGTGCCCCCTGGCCTCAGAGCAGGGCAGTGCCGGCAGTCAGGGCGGAGAGCCCGCTGTGCACTCACTGGTCACTCATGCAGTCACACCCCTGCTCTCCCGTCTCAGGAAGGACCTTGAGGAGACGTCCTTTCTAGTGATGCAAAGGGCCTAACACTGGGCACCAGACTCAGGACACCTGACCTGGAAAGGACAGATCCACACCCCTCTCACATGTGACTGAATAATTTTTTCTAGAACTTCCACGAGCTTGACAACCAGGGCTAGGGAACCTGGGATTCTGGAGTCTTAGTGGACTCACCTCGCAAATCCAGCGACCCTCATGTCTCCTCCTCTAGAGGTTGCATGTCCCCAGGCAAATGTCTAGAAAGCCTATACCCCACAAACCACCAATGGCTCCTCTCCTGTCACACCCGCTCCCCATCTCTGTTTCGTCTCAGGGAGTGCCACGTCCTCCGTTTGCCTAGTGCTCCAGTGCAGCGCCTCTCAACGCCCCAGGCCACAGGCATTATCCACCAGCTCTTCACTGTCCCCGCCCCCCCTCGCTGGCTCTCATTACAGAGGCTCCTTTGCAGACACCCCAAGATACTGGTGGGTCATTGGGAAGGGACCCTGTGCCTCCCTCTCACATCCCCGCAGGCAGGGAACCACAGGGAGCATATGACAAAGCCCCAGACAGGATGCAGGATCAGAAAGCAAGGAGGGGGCCGTGCTGCCCCCCACCCCGCCCGCCCCGCCCAGAGATCCCAGTGATGCAGCTGCACACCTGAGCGTGGTGGGGAACCATGAGGGACCACATCCAGGCAGCCTGGGTGCTCGGGGGCCATGGGAGGACCACCTGTCAGGCCAGGGCTTCCCATGGATGTCACTCAGAGTGGATCAAAGCAACCCCTGAGGCCGGGTTTGATCCCGCCCTACTCCCTTCACAGCCCCACCTGCCGCACTTGTGGGATCCTGGGGAAAGAGGACAAGACTAAAGGTCTTCAAAACAGAAATTAAGGCCTGGAGAAAATGAAGAAGCCATGGCCCCATCACACCTGAGTTTAAGAACTGAGATGTCTACCAGCCTCAGCAGAGGGCAAACCCCACCTGTTTAGAGATGACGCAAAGAAAGCTTTTGGACGGGAGAGGAGAGGGGGAGTCCTCAGATTACAGTAACCATTGCCCGATGATTCAGAGGGAAAGGCCCACAGAGAGACGACTGTGACTGTGACGGGCACAGCACGAGAGGGAGTTCTCAGAGTGAAAACGAGAATGTCGCGTGTGTGGGAGCCCCGAGGGTGATTCAACACCGATGTCACGCAGGGCATTTGCTTCAGCCGGAACTTAACACAATCTTCCAGGAGTAGAAGGAATATAACTGGAGGCTCTGTCACAAATTGACATGGGGCTTGTTCATCATGGCTCTTTGGGTATAGGCCACCCTCCCAACGACAACAAAGAAGGCCCACAGCCTGTGCCCATGACGGAATCCTTGATGACTTCCAGCGACAGGCACTGTACTAGACCCTGCGGATGCAACAATGAACTAAGACATTATCTCAACCACAGGCACCGGCTGCCTCATGAAGAAGGCAGACATCTAAATAGATAACGATGCCAAATATCCTCCTCCGAGAAACAGGAACAAGGATTGTCCCTGTGCTGCTAGCACCTCATGCCTCTGCCACCAGACGCTGAGGTGAAGGGCGTGTGCCTACTGGCTCGGGCTGGGCTCTTCTCTGCAATAACAAACCTTGGTCATGGGCTAAGCAGAGAGAACACCAGAGAAGACCAGGGAGGTCTGTACAGAAAGACAGGATGAATGAGGGAAGCCCTACAGACCAAGCTGGGGGGAGGTGGGATGGGGTTGGGATTTGAGAAAGAGACTAAAAGAGAGTGAGTTCAGGGAGGCAGCTGCCTTCTGTATAGAGTATATTTCGAAGCAGGGGGAGGATGTCCGTTAGTTGCTGTGCATTACGGATGTATGTGTGTGCTCACTTCAGCAGCACATACACTAAACATTGGAACAGTACAGAGACCGGCATGGCCCCTGTGCAAGGATGACACGCAACTTCGTGAACTGCTCTATATTTCGTGCAGTGCCCTGGTGGGTGTCCTCACACCCTGTGATTAGCTCTGAAGAAATATGAGTCAAAGCACAACCTGAGGCACTCAATAGCAAAACCCTGACTTTTCATTATAAAAATATTCGTGGAAGGCAATCTGTGAAAGGAAAACGAAATTGAGTAATACCTGGGTGTTTGTGCTAACACGCTAACTTGAATTTCCTTCATAAACCTTAAAATGTTCTGAAAGCAACTTGTTTCAAAAAAGAATGTGCTCACGTTGGTTAATAAAATTGTATGGGTTTCACGTGTACAGTTCTATAATACATCATCTGCGTATGGTATTGTGTGTTCACCACCCCAAGTCAAGTCTCCTTCCATCACCATTTAGCCCCCCTTTACTCTCTTTTACTGCCTTCCACCACCACCCCCCTTCTCTCTGGTAATCGCCCTCTATAATTTTATTAACCGATGTCAACCTAGTAAATGAAAAAAATATAACATGTACTCTCAGTGACTCCATGTCATTTCCAGTGACATGAAAAGAAAAAGAAGGGGAGATGGTTACAGCATGCATGTACCTTCCTTTGGGTCCTGACCTCATTTCAACCAACCAGCTATAAAAAGACATTTTTAGATAACTGGGGAAATGAATGAGTATGGATTGGGTGGTAGATGATATTAAAGACTTTTAGCCCTGGCTGGTGTTGCTCAGTGGTTGGAGCGTTGGCCCAAGGACCAAAGGGTCACAGATTCGATTTGCGGTCAAGGGTGCATACCTGGGTTGCAGGTTTGATCCCTGGCTTGGGTTGGGGCTCATTCGGGAGGCAACCAATCGATGTATATCCTCATCTCTCTCTCTCTCTCTCTCTCTCTCTTTCTCTCTCTCCCTTTCACATGCCCAATCCAGAGAGATCCATTAGCTGCCAAGTTGGCATTTTGAACTATCACCTGGAGCACCTGCCTGGCAGCCAACAGCTCATTGTGCAGCTGCCTCCCTTGGCCTGCACCACACACTGCTCATGGGGCATGAGGTTGGTCCTTATTGTTTTATGACTGTGAATGGGAAATACAAGCACTGATGCCTGTGGGAGGAAATAACCTCGATAGGAGTGAAACGAAGACCGAGATGGTGAGGTGTATGAAGCAGCCAACCTCGAACCTCAGTTGGCTACACCTTGGACGCAAGGCGGCCAACCCTGCTCCAATGTGAAGGGCAAGAACGCAGTCAAAGAGCACGTGCCCAGTGACAGAAGACTGCGTCCGAGCTGTAAGGTGTCCGGTAAACTCTCCATCGGGCCCTGCAGCCCTTGCTGCCTCCGACCCACGACCCACCCAGCACTGGCCGCCTCCCAGCTGTGCCCTCCCAGCTCCTTTAGACACAGTGTGGCCCTGGCCCTTGGTTCTCTCCAAAGGTGCGGGCTCTGTAGTTGCCCTCACCAGCTTCTTCTTCTTTTTTTTTTAAAAAATATATTTTATTGATTTTTTACAGAGAAGAAGGGAGAGGGATAGTTAGAAACATCGATGAGAGAGATCAATCAGCTGCCTCCTGCATGCCCCCTACTGGGGATGTGCCCGCAACCAAGGTACATGCCCTTGACCGGAATCGAACCTGGGACCCTTCAGTCTGCAGGCCGACGCTCTATCCACTGAGCCAAACCGGTTCGGCTCACCAGCTTCTTCCTCCCCTTTTTGAAGTGACGTGCTGGCTCCACACCTGGTCTCCTGTCATCTCCCCACAAGCCTTTGATAACAGCTGCTTAGCCGAAGGTCTCTCCTGTCACCACACAATGAGCTGAAGCATCAAGTCCCCATCCTGACTGGCACGCCCCATATGCCCCCGCAACCTTCCTCCCCAGCTCCAGGGCCCTTGGTGACTCTGTTCTATGCTCCCTCCTGACCACACTGATCTAGGAGAGTAAGACAGTTCAGAGAGCCCTTATTTTTGCCTTTCCTTATTGCAAAGTAATAAGGAAACACCAAAATAACATGGGCCAAAATAGAAACCTCCCATAAGCCCGTGCCCATGTATCAAACTGACCCAACTTTCCTTCTCCCTTTGAGGCTTTGTCTGCAGACATGCAGTCTCCCGAGAGTGGTGGGCACAGTCAAGATTCTAACTTGCATTTTTCACTTACGGCTCTATAACTCTTCCCATGCTAGTACTAGTCATTATAACTTTAGGCTGCAAAATATTCCATTAAATGGACTTAACCATTTCCCAATTGTAGGTCATTTAAACAGTTTTCCTTCTTTGGGGGATTATTCTTTTAAAATATATTCCCTAAGTCAGTGGTTCTCAACCTTCCTAATGCCACGACCCTTTAATACAGTTCCTCATGTTGTGGTGACCCCCAACCATAAAATTATTTTCGTTGCTACTTCATAACTGTAATTTTGCTACTGTTATAAATCATAATGTAAATATCTTATATGCAGGATGTATTTTCATTGTTACAAATTGAACATAATTAAAGCATAGTGATTAATCATAAAAACAATATGTAATTATATATGTGTTTTCCGATGGTCTTAGGCGACCCCTGTGAAAGGGTCGTTCAACCCCCAAAGGGGTCGCGACCCACAGGTTGAGAACCCATTGCCCTAAAGGGAAATCATTGTGTCAACAGGCATTAATGTTTTGATGGCTCTTGACAAATTGTTAGATATCCCTTCCATGGTCCCTCTGGCCACCATGTATCAGTTCCCCCTGACTCACTCAGTGGTTCTCAAAGTGTGGTCCGGGCACCCCTAAAGGGTTTCTGGGGTGCTTTTAGGAAATCCATCCTTCGTAATTTTATTAACCAATGACAGAGGGGATGGGAGAGGAAGGTCCCTCACTGATTGGGTGCCTCATTTTCTAATCCTATGACAATCTTTTCCATACTCATCCTCTTTGAGTGTAGAGTGGAGTTTTCTAGAGGCTATGTGACATGTGGTAACACAACAGACTGAGCACAGAAGCAGAAAGGAAAGGCCAGGCATCTCTTATTAAACCAGATATCTGAGAGATTTGCAAAACTGTAAAAATAATGCCTTTCTTTTCACTAATTTTTTGTTTGTTTTGGAAAATATATTTATTTTATTTATTTTATGGGTGCTTTATTTATTATTTATCTATGCC
This sequence comes from Myotis davidii, assembly GCF_000327345.1. Taxonomy (NCBI): domain Eukaryota; kingdom Metazoa; phylum Chordata; class Mammalia; order Chiroptera; family Vespertilionidae; genus Myotis; species Myotis davidii. Next base: position 2,353,949 of record NW_006288615.1, read on the forward strand.
AGTAAAAAATGTATTTATGTAAATATTTTAAGATTTTGTTTTAATTTCTAATATAGTATATACTGATATTATCTGGATAACTAAAAGATTTTGGGGGTTCTTAATAATTTTTAATAGTGTAAAAGGGTCCGCAGGTTACCTAGTTTGAGAACCCCTGGCTTGGATGTGATTTGGCAGAGGGCAGGGTCAGCTGAGTGTGGCTCATTTCCACCATCACCGAGTAGCCTGTCTCCCAGGCGAGGCCTCTAGGACAAAATGCAAAACAATTCTACACTTTTTACTTTTTCTCTCTTCTTCCCTGCTTTTCTTTCTTCTGCTCTTTCCTTTCCCCCTCTTCTTAGCTTTTCTCTTGTTTTTATCCTTTCCCCTCCCCCAGCCTCAACTCTCATACCAAAATTTGCACACATGACACTGTCTCTTCTACGCATGAATTGACATGTTTTCATATCTAAACAGAAACATTGTGACATTTCAAACAGGCTTTTTGTTATTACTCATCCCATACAAAAGACATAATGTGTAAATCTTAAAAACACATGTTCTTCATCTGTAATCAAGAAACCGAAAATGAATATGAGATTTTTTTTCATATGGAATCGGCAGAGTTTTATTACACGGCAATTCTCAGTACTGGCAGAAGTCCAAGGAGAGGGACATGCTCATGCGCTTTCCAGAAGGCAAGTTGGCAGCACTGATCAAGTGCCTTAAATACAGCCTATCCTTGACCCAGAGGAACGGAAGCTATCGACTTCACTTTGTGCCAATTGCAAGTTGGAATTTCCTGGAATCCTGACAACTGAGCTTACATTTTAGTGGGAGGAGACAATCAACAAATGACTAACATATATGTCAGGTGGTGACAAGTACCACGGAGAAAATTCAGTCAGGAAGGGAGATTGGGAGGGACACTGACAAGACTGAAATTTGAAATACAAAAGCCAGAATAGGCCATCTTAACAAGATGGGCAAAGATCTAGAGAAGATGACTTCAGTTCCTTGTTTGTAACATAGGGATAAGAATAATAGTATTTGCCTCATCAAATCCTCAGAATTAATGAATTGATACATACAAAACAATTAGATTACTGTCTGGTCCATTGTAAGTGCTTAATAAATATTAGCTACTGTTGTAAATACATGGCTTAATAAATGTTTTTTTGAAGACGTTAGTGTTTTTAAAGCATCCAGTTTAGTTTGTGTTGGAAATTCAAAGACAGCAAATGTGGTACGCATACCATTCTATGCCTTCAGAAAATCTTAGCAGAGCTCTGACCGGTTTGGCTCAGTGGATAGAGCATTGGCCTCCGGACTGAAGGGTCCCGGATTCAATTCCGATTAAGGACGTGTACCTTGGTTGCAGGCACATCCCCAGTAGGGAGTGTGCAGGAGGCAGCTGATCAATGTTTCTCTCTCATCGATGTTTCTAACTCTCTATCCCTCTCCCTTCCTCTCTGCAAAAAATCAATAAAATATATTTTAAAAAAATCTTAGCAGAGGCATCACTAACTGACTACTGCACGCTTTCCCCTGAGCCAGGAATCCTTCTTAACATAGTTCTCTGGGCATCAAACCATTGGAATTGGCAGGTGAAAAGAAATGTATGTGCCATCCCTTGATGCAACGCATTTAGGGAAGATTCATCTTTTGAACTCCCCCCACTATTCTTATCCATTTACTGTGTGACAGTAATTTCTTCTGTCACTGAGAGCTGGCATCACAACTCATTAATCCTTTCTATAAAATTATAATCTCCATCCGCTTTGAATAGCAATGAAAAGAATAATTCACAGTCAACTACTGAAAACTATACTGTTGTCTAATGATTATGTTATTTCCTTAGGGATCACCCAGAAAAAAAAACTTCTAACTTCCTACTTCCCTGATGTCACACAGACTCTTTCTCACTGCACTTTCTTTGGAGCCTATTCAAGACTGTCCCAGTGTCTAATATAGATAGTAGCACATCAATGTTACCCCAATCAAGTTAAGATATAAATATTTAAAAATAAATATAGCAGCACATTAGTAGAATCACTAAATACCAGCTCAGTGAAAACTTCTTAGAGCTGTAAAGCAAAACCAAGTACAATTCAAGTGTAGAGAATGATTACACTTCCCTTGGCAGGTCAGATGTCTATAAAGGAGACGGACGTTAACAAGCAACCAGAAAAGGCTATGCAGTGTCTTTACTTAGAGCATCTCTAGTTCTCCTTAAGTCAGCCCCAATGCTGGCCAGTGGGAAGACTTGTCCTAGCATTCATTCCTGGGGTTTTATCCCCAACTTTTGATTTTTTAAAATATTAAACTTGCAGAAAGTTTGGCAGACCATTAAAGAAATATTATTTTACCTTTCACCAAACATAATCTTTTTTTGTTGAACCATTTGAAAATAAATTATAGACATAAGGTCACGTTCATCTCTAAATACCTGACCTGCATCTACAAACAGGACATTCTCTTATGCAACCACAATACCATCTTCTCACCTGGGAAATTTAACATGGACACAAAAACACTAGCTAATAGACAGTCCTTATTCAAATTGCCCCCAATTGTCTCCAAAATGTCTTTATATCCTTTTATTAAAATTCTTATCTAGCAAAACAGCCTGGTACTGCTGTTTTAGGCATATAGATCAATGGAATAGAGATCCCAGAAATTGACCCAAGCCATTATGCTCAATTAATATTTGACAAAGGAGGCAAAAGCATACAATGGAGTCAAGAAAATCTTGCCTGGCAAGTTTGGCTCAGTGGATAGAGCATCGGCCTGCAGACTGAAGAGTCCCGGATTCGATTCCAGTCAAGGGCACATGCCCGGTTTGCAGGCTCAATCCCCAGTAGAGGGGAGCAGGAGACAGCTGATCAATGATTCTCTCTCATCACTGATGTTTCTATCTCTCTCTCATTCTCCCTTCCTCTCTGAAATCAATAAAAATATTTTTTTAATCTATTTTTTAAAAGACAATTTCTCAATAAATGGTGTTGGGAAAATTGGACAGCTACATGCAAAAAAATGAACTAGACCACCAACTTATACCATACACAAGAATAAACTCAAAATGGTTAAAAGACGTAAACTTAAGTCATGAAACCATAAAAACCCTAGAAGAAACCATAGACAGCAAAATCTCAGACATCTCTTATGGCAGAATATTTACAGATACATCTCCTAGGGCAAAGAAAACTAGGAGAAAATAAATAAATGGGACTACATCTAAATAAAAAGTTTCCGCACTACAAAAGAAACCGTTAACAAATCGAAAAGGAAGCCCACTGTATGGGAGAACATATTTGGCAATGATACATCTGGTAAGGGATTAATTTCCAAAATATATAAGAAACACATACAACTTAACAAAATGAAGAAAAAAAATCCAATTAAAAAATGGGCAAAGGACCTAAATAG
>NW_006288615.1:2357389-2363387 GCF_000327345.1 Myotis davidii
CAAAATACAAATCCAAAAGAATGCATGCACCCCTATGTTAATAGCAGCACAATTTGCAACAGCTAAGATCTAAAAACAGCGCAAGTGCCCATCAGTAGATGAGTGGATTAAAAAAGCTGTGGTACATTTGCACCATGGAATACTATGCAGCTATAAAAAAGAAGGATCTCTTACCCTTTGAGACAGCATGGAGGGAGCTGGAGAGTATCATGCAAAAAGAAATAAGTCAGTCAGAGAAAGACAAGTATTACATAACTTCACTCATATGTGGAATCTAAGTAACAAAATAAACTGATGAATGGAGTGGATCCAGAGACTCGAGGTATGGAACAGAGTGCAGAATCTCAGAGGGGTAGGTCGGGGAGAGTGGGTGGATAGGAGGTAATCAACCAAGGACCTTGTATGCATATATGCATGGCCCATGGACACAGACAATGGGGTGGTGGAGAGCCCACTGGAGGGGATCAATAGGGGAAAAAAGGAGACATATCTAATTCTTTCAATAATAATTATAAAAAAAAATCTTGGGACTTGAATGTATAAAAAAAATTATTTCGATCCAATCAAGGTTCACACATTGTATTTGGCTTCTTAATATATTTTTTGCTGCCTCCCCACCTTTTTTGTCTTTCATGACACTGACATTTTGTAAGAGTCCTCTGGACTCTTCTCCAATTTTTTTGCCTAATTACTTCCTCACGATGTAATTCAGGTTAACAGTTATTTTGATAAGAATACTGTTGAAGGAATGTTGTGCACTTCCTTCCTAATGCATCATTTCAGGAGCCACAGAATGTGTTTGTCTTATTATTTATGAATCGAAATTTGGCCAGTTAAGTGATGCCTGACAGATCTCTCCAGTGTAATCTATAATAATAAAAGTGTAATATGTTAATTAGACCAGATGTCCTTCCAGAAGAAGTCAGGGCTTTGAGGAAAGCCTGGGTCCCAGGTGCCAGAGGGAAGCCAGAGCTGGCAGCTGGGGGAAAGAAGGCCTACTCTTACACAGATTTCGTGCATCAGGCCTCTAGTTAATATATAATCTGCAAAGGAACACTTTGATACAGTGCGACTATCCTGTACCCAACAACATTTCACCCATTGCTTTAGCATCCATTGATAACATTGACTGAATCGGTTATTTTGGGGGTCTTTGCAAAATGGTCACTACCCAATTCTATCATTCCTTTATTATTTATTAGCTGGCATTTCTCTGTGAAAGACAAGCTGAAACCTGGGTTTTTAACAGTCATAAATCACATTTAAAACAGCAACAAATCTCCCACTGGAATTACAATGGTAACACATACGATGTGTTCTCCACTTCCTTCTCCTCACCTCCTTTCCCTCCAACTGCTGCCTTGACTTTGTGCAAGTGCTTAAGTACCCCAGATCACTAATCCCTGCTAACCACCCTAGCAGGTGTAGAATATCAGTCTCCTTTGCAGATGAGGAAACTGAGAGGCAGAGAAGCAACTTGCTCAAGGTCGTCCAGTAGGTGACAGATTTGAACCCAGACACATTTGACTGAAAGGCTGAGTTCCTGCCCAGTCACATTCTTAAGTCACCGTGTTATCCCTTTTTGTATCCATACATAACACCACAGCAATCGTGACGCTTGATCTTGTTGATTCCTAGAGAACTCTTCATCCTTCCCTCTGAGCATTAGCATAGTAAAAGGCCGCAGGAATTGTACCAAAATAGTGTCTATGGGACTATGAATCATTTTCATTTTCTTCTTCATACTCATCTGTGTTCCCCAAGTTTTCTACAATGACGGTTTGGGCAAATGTATTCTTGTCAGATTCTAAAAGGCTCTTCCTAGGGGTCGTCTGTACCTTTTAGAGCCAGGATGGACACACGGGCACATGGCTCACAGGATGGACACGTGAGTGCATGCCTGGGCTGATGTGCCAACAAGTGGCCATTTAGTGATATATATGATACATTCTGCACCAAACCAACAGGGGGAAGAATCCAATTCAACTACTGGTTCCTTTTCCCAGAGTCCTCATCACAGACAGGCTTTGTGCAAGACTGCAGGCTGCTATCAAGAGAAGACTGAGGCTCAGACCTCAAATTATTTACAAGGTAACAGCAAGACAAAGGAGCACAAGAGGCCATTTTTGAGGACAAGATAAGAAACACTTGGCAGCAGAGTAAGAAGAGTGGCCACCACCTGCCAAGGTCAAATACAGGAGAGGTTACTGAGGCTTCAATAAATTTCCAGAAGAAAAGTCGAAATCACAAACCAGAAAGGCATTGCTCTGAGAGATTTTAGAAGAGTCTGAGCTTGTGTAACTTTCCTATGTTTCTTTTATGTTATTCCTTGTCTTTTTCCTATAGTCTTCAGCAGAGAAAAACAATGCCTTTAAAAAGGAGTGGGGGGAAGAATTGGTAAGGAGATTGGGTAGAAATACAAAACTATGTCTAATTCTGAATAACAAAAAGCCACCATAAGACAGCTCTTACATGTAAACAGTTTGGAAGTTGTTAGTTCCATCCTCACAAGAAAAATGCTAAGCAATCGGAGCATCAAGTGTGCTTGGATCCATTGGAGAACTGAGGCCACCGGGTAAGCCATCACCCTGAAATCTAAAGAGGCAAGGACGACAGAGAATCACATCTTACCAGGAGCAGACGGTGCCTCTGGAGCCAGCAACTGGTAGCAACAGATAACGGTCTGATGAATCGCTGGAGGCTGAGTGTGGATGAGCTGAAGGTTTTTTAAATGCTGGGGTTCCAGTCGGAGGGCCGCTCCGCACTTCCCTGGGTTTACCTCCAGAGCCCTACCAGGTTATCACTGTGAAGCTGGGGGGAAATCCACTTGCTTCAGGGAGAGGGAGGAGAAATGACCATTTTAAATAGGCTCAGAGGAAATGTAACCATTTAGAAAGCCCAGAGCATTCTGTTCCTAACAAAGCCCTGACAGGAGGGAAACTGCTTTCCCAGAGCCTCCCCTCCCTGGGGGAAGGGCAGCAAGACAGCTCCAGCCCCCTCCAGACTTCAGGGCGCACGTAAGGGGAGAAAAAGAAAAGCCAAGAAATGTTCCTGAAGGTCCGGCCCAGGACCTCAGGCCCAACTGAGAGTTAATCCTAAGGTTATAGAAGTTGCCCTCCCCATTACCTTACTGTATTTATTTCTAATGCTGCTGTAACCAAGAACCACACACTGGGTGGCTTAAACAACAGAAATGTATTCGCTCACAGTTCTGGAGGCGAGACCCAAAACCAAGGTGTTGGGGAGGGCCACGCCCTCTCTGAAGGTGTTCGAGAAGAATCCTTCCTTGCCTCTTCTTATTCCTGGTGTTTGTAGGCAATCCTTGGCAGTCCTTGGCTTGTAGCTGCACCTCTCCAATCTCTTTATCATCACATGGCCACCTTTGTGTGTCCCCTCCTCTTTTTGTAAGGACATCAGTCCTTGGATTTAGCACTCACCCTAATGCAGTATGACCTTGTCAATATAACTAATGACATCTGCAAAGGCCCTATTTCCAAGTAAGGTAATATTCTGAGGTTCTGGGCAAACATGAATTCGGGGGAACATTATTCACCCCAGTACACTTACCACCATATCAACAGACTCCAGTGCAATAAAAGGAAATTATGACTGAGAGAGTGGCAAGATGCAGACTCCATTTAAGCTGCAATTCTTAGGGAAACCCGAAAACAACAGGAAAAAAATAAATAACCCGAAGTCTCTGGCACCTACAGCTACAGCAAACTATTAAACATAGCCCAGGTGCTAGTCAGATTAACATAAAATCTCGACTGATTAGCTCAGGTTCCATTATCACATACATTATATCCAGCCTTCAACCAAAAATTACAAAGCAACAAAATACTCAGTCTGAAGAGACAGAGCAATCATGACCGAGATTTTGGAATTACCAAATAGGGAATTTGAAAAAAATTGTAATTAATATTTTAAGAATTCTGATAGAAAGAATAAATACGTAAGAGTTGGGTAATGAAAGCAGAAAGATGGAAACTAATAAAGAAACAAGCCCACCGGTTTGGCTTAGTGGATAGAGCGTCGGCCTGAGGACTCAGGGGTCCCGGTTTCGATTCCGGTCAAAGGCGTGTGCCTTGGTTGCGGGCGCATCCCAAGCGGGGAGTGTGCAGGAGGTGGCTGATCGATATTTCTCTCTCATCGATGTTTCTGGCTCTCTATCCCTCTCCCTTCCTCTCTGTAAAAAAATCAACAAAATATATTTTTAAAAAAGAAACAAAAGGAAATGCAAGAAATCAAACTGAAAGTTAAAGAGAAAAGAGAATGAAAAAATGGGACAGAATATCTAAGAACAAAAGGGCAATTGCAAAAGACATGTGAGTAATGGGAATATCATAAAGAGAAAAAGGAGGAGAGGAAATATTTGAAAAAAAATAATGGCTGAAAATTTTCCAGAATGAATAACGGACACCAAACCACAGATCCAGAAAGAACAGAGAGCAAGCAAGATAAATACCAAATAATCAACACATAGGCATATCATTCTCAAACTGCAGACATGAGAAAATCTAGAGGAAAAAGGCCGGGGTGAGGGGAAATCTTATCTATAGAGGAACAATAATAAGAATTACATTAAATTTTTTGTCAAAACTATGCTAGCAAGAAGAGAGTGAAGTGTTGGAAGAAAAAAACCCTACCAACCTAGAATTGTGTGTGCAGTGAAATTATCCTTCAAAAGTGAAGGAGAAATAGACTTTCTCAGACAAACAAAAACTGAGGGAATATGTAGACATGTTTTGCAAGAAATGTTAAAAGGAGTTATTCAGAGAGACGGGAAATGATATAGCTCAGAAACTTAGAAGAGAAATAAGGAATAAACTAAGGTGAAACATTTTTTATTTTATATTGACCTAATAGGTAATTATTCAAAGTAATAATAGCAACAATGTATTGGGTGGTTATAGCTTATGGATAATTGAAATGAAAGACAACAGTGTCATAAGAAATGGGAGGGAGGAATTGGAACTACTAGTGAAGCAAAATAGTGTTATTTGAAAGTACACTGAGATTACTTGTAAATGTCTATTGCAAACTCTAGGGCAAACACTAAAATAAGTAAGTATAAATGATACACTAAAAAAGAAGAGCATCATTTAAAATGCTCGCTTAAGCCTTAGCTGGTTTGGCTCAGTGGATAGAGCATCAGCCTGAGGACTGAAGGGTCCCAAGTTCAATTCTGGTCAAGGGCACATGCCTGGGTTGCAGTGCCCCAGTAGGGGGTGTGAAGGAGACAGCCTATTGGTGTTTCTCTCTCTCTCCCTCTCTCTCTCTCTCCCTTCCTCTCCAAAATCAATAAAAATATATTTAAAATAAAATAAAATGATCACTTAAAACCAGAGAAAGTAGAAAAAGAGTAGACGATTTTAAAAAGAAACCAATAACAAGTTCAATAAATAGAAACAATTAAAAACATGGCAGATAGTAATCCAACTATATCAACAATTATTTTAAATATGAATGGTATAAATAGACCAATTAAACAACAGAGATCATCATAGTGGATATAAAAAGAAGATCCGCTTCAACTATGAAGATACTAGATAAATTAGAACTAAAGAGAGCGAAGCCTTAAAAAGGATGAAAATTCTGACATATGCTACAACATGGATGAACACTGAGGACATTATGCTAAGTGAAATAAACCAGTCACAAAAATATAAGTACCTTATGATACCACATATATGATGCATGTAGAGAAGTCAAATGTATAGAGACAGAAAGTAGAATGGTGGTTGCCAGGGGGTGGGGTGAGGAGTCATTATTTAATGGTTAGAGAGTTTCAGTTTACAAAATGAAAAGAATTCTGGAGATGGATGATAGTGATGATTGCACAAAAATCTATACTAATAAAAGGGTAAATATGCTAATTAGACCAGGAGACCTCCCGAACAAAGCCATGGTGGTGGGGCTGAGGCAGAGGCAGTTAGAGGCAATCAGGCCAAGAGGGGAGGGCAGTTGGGGGTGACCAGGCTGGCAGGGGGGGCAA
>NW_006288615.1:2363511-2379192 GCF_000327345.1 Myotis davidii
AGCTGAGGGACACCCCCACCCTGCACAAATTTTGTGCACCAGACCACTCTTGAGGATATATTTAATGTCATAGAACTGCACACTTAAAATTGGTTAAAATTGTAAATTTTATGATATGTGTGTGTGTGTGTGTGTGTGTATATATATATATATATGTATATATATATATATCCACAATTTTTAAAGTTAATAACAATCCATTATAAATAGAGTAACAATATGATGTATTATCTACACTGGAACACTTTGGGTTGTGAAAGCAGATGCTTTTTAATAACTACACCTGGACACAAGGGATAAATGTGACTGTCCTGGGTAGCCCCGATGGCCCTGAAGTATCCTGCTCCTACTTCAGAGAAAAATATCCACCAGCCTCAGTAGGAAATTTCGTGGCAAACATTCAGTAGAGTAACTATGGAAGAGATCTCACAATTAACAGTGCCAAGAAATAATGAATTATGGTCCCAAACCTCAAAGTTTTAAAATTTGGCCACTAAACTTTTAAAATAAGAGTCCTGTATACATTTCGGGTTTATGATTTTATCCCAGAAATCCATTCTCTTCTGGAACACTCACCTTCGGTTTCCGGACTCAGCTGTCAATAGCATATGTGAGACACCTTCCCCACCTGTCCTCTTCCATCACAATGACATCTGATCTTCAAGGTAGGTCCCCCACAAACGCCTTTCATATGTTCAGCCTTTTCCGATCTACCAGGTGGAAGTTCTCCACTTTCAAACTTGGGTGGTACTTTACTTGGCATGAGGCTAACATGAGATAAAACCTAGATTACTTTTAAGTACCGCGCGCTAACCGATTGCGCCACTGGAGCTCCAAAACCTAGATTACTGAATGAATGTTATTGAAATCTGCTTGACTGACCATAATTAAATTCATCAACCAGCCATAAGGAAAGCTACCTTGAACTTCCCCATGTAAACCCTGTGGGCAGTGCCTTGGTTTTGCCAGGAGTTTGGGGCAGGGTGAGGGTGGGGGGGTGGGGGGGTCTTGAAGCCAAAGAATGGAAAAAGATCTGATTTGATTCTTGGCCATGATGGGAACCGCTGTTCCTCTGGGTGTTTCTCATATACAGGAAGTGGTCGTTCTCACCCTCCCGGTCTCAAGCTCTGACTCACTGGGGCTCCCAGCCCAAGGGCATGGTCTCCATGCCCCTAAGGCCCTGAAAAACACAGTAAGGTGCCTGGCTGAACCCCCTTTCCCCGCCCCCCGCCTAGGCCTGGGCCAGGTTACCTTCACCACAAACATATTGTAGCTTTATGTTTAAAACCAGAAAAGGTGCAAAAAGAGCCCTAAAGATTATGTGTCTCACCATTTCACACCTCTCCCTGGAGTTAATACTAGCTCTGTTTTTCTGTACTCCCACGGTATATTATGAGTGTGGCTATATGCTGGAAAAATTTATTTATTTCAGGTGTTTTTTGCTTGCTTATTTGTTTTTTTGCAAATATTCAGCTCATATCATGTTATATCACAATTCTCCTCCGATAGCCCCTGGGTCACCAACTTAGTGTAAAGATGGCAAAGACTCACCCAGCCGGCGTGGCTCAGTGGTTGAGTGTCAACCTGTGAATCAGGAAGTCTCAGTTTGATTCCCGGTCAAGGCACATGCCCAGGGTGTGGGGCTTGATCCCCAGTACGAGGTGTGCAGAAGGCAGCTGATCGATGATTCTCTCTCATCATTGATGTTTCTATTCCTCTCTCCCTCTTTCTTCCTCTCTGAAACCAATAAAAATACATTAAAAAAAAAAGATAGCAAAGACTCATCTGAAGAACAGGAAAATGGAAGCTTTAAGTAGCCTCAAGAGACCAAAGGGCAACATTGGAGCAACATTGGAGCATATACCTAAAGCTTGTGTCAAAAGTGTATACTTTGACCACTTCCAACACACTAGGCTGGTTATAACCAAAAACACAGAAAATAGTTGTTGATGAAGATCTGGAGAAATTGGACCCTCATACATTGCTGGTGAGAATGTAAAATGGTGCAGTTGCTATGGAAAACTGTTTGGTGGTTCCTCAAGGGTTAAACATGGAGTTATCGTAGGGCCCAGCAATTGCACTCCTGGTTAGATTTCCAAAGGAATGAAAAACAGCTGTTCGGAGACTTGTGCAAGATGCTTGCAGCAGCACGGTTCGCAGTGGCCAACACGGGGAAGCAGCTTATCCGTCCTCCAGCTGATAAATGGATAAACGAGCTGCTCTGCATCCGTCCAATAGTCATAAAAAGGAATGAGATACTGATACATCTGCATCACGGACAACCCTTGAAAGCATCCTCAGTGAAAGAAGCCAGCCACGAAAGGCACATCGATATTCTATGCTTCCACTGACCTGAAAGGTCAAGAATATGCACATCCATAGAGACAGAAAGCAGACTAGTGATTGCTCAGAGCTGGGGAAGGGAGAAATGGGGAGTGGCTGCTTAATGAGTAGGAGGTTTTCTTAAGAGCAATGAAAATGTAATATAACATCGTGAATGTGTTAAAACCACACATGCACTTTAAAATTGTTCAAGTGTTGAATTTTGTTATGTGAATTTTACCTCATTTTTTTTTAAAAAAAAAATACGTACTTTTGAGGCAGGTTAGTAAGAAGCTAGGAAAATGCTTTGGCAAGTTAAATGGGGAAACGGAGACAGACTGTTGAACAAACTGGCCGCGCAGTTTACAGCCAGATAATAAATCACAGGGCAATCTCTTACCCTGGTCCTGGTCCCCCTTCAATGACATTCTCTGAAGGTGAAACCGCCCAGAGAATGACCTATACACCAATTTTGATGCATCAGCATATTAAAGGACAGGCCTGGAAAGCTGATGAATATTATGTTGAGATCCTCCCCTGAGAACTCCCCTAAAATTCCCGCCTTTAGAAAACAGATTTTAAAAGTTTAAGACAAAGGAGTTCGTTCCTGTCCATGCCTTTTTCCCCCACTCCCACCCTTCTTTCCTCAGGCTCTAAAGGTTCCCAGGAAAGTTGCAATCAGGGGAGCAGGGGACAGTGTCAGCTGGTCTCTACTAACCCCCTGAACCTGTTTCCAAGGGCCCTTCTTTTGCCTCTGTAACTTGTTTCCTGAGTCCACGCAGCCCAGCTGGCTCACTTCTTCTACCTCTGTGACTTTCTTTCCAAAATGCCAAGGCAGCTCTCTGAGAAGCCCGCTCGAATCTTTTCTTCGAGTGTACTTTTGCTTTGTAGGCTAAATAAACTTACTCTTGCACTCGAGTTCTTGGCTCTGAATCTAGTCATGAGTAAACAACCAGATTAATCCAGCGTGTGGTACATCCTGCTCTTCAAAAAAGCCGATGTCACAAATACATTACATTAACAACAACAAATGACATTAACAACAACAACAAAAGTGAGAGAGTGTTGTAGATGAAGACAGCCGAAAGAGACAAAACCAAATATCGTAGACAAATCTTGATTGGATCCTAGATAGGAAAAACAAATGCAGCTATGGGAGACATTTGGGGGACAGTCAAGAGATTCACATTGAGATAGCGTGCTGGGTGCTGCTATGGTTATGACCATGGTATTGTGGTTTTGTGGGAGAACATCCTTATTAGGAGGTGCTTGGTGCTTTAAAAGTGTAGCATCAAGATGTCAGAGATTTGCTTTCAATTATTCAGCAAAAAAAAAAGAGTATGTATAATATACAGAGAGAAGAAGAGAGAAAGAGAAAGCAAATATGGCAGAATGTTACCAGTTGGAGAATCTGGGGCGGGGAGGGAGGGTTTAGAGGTGTGCATTGTTTTCCTCTGGGTGTTCGTTGTTCTCTTTGGTCAACTTTTCCGTGGCATTGACAATTATAAAATAAAATGTGGGAGGCGGGAGGAATTGCTGGTGCAGGAGGTGTGATAAAGCTTGCTGCCAGGCCCAAAGCAGTCGGCCACCCACGAATGGAGTTTAGAATGACTCCCTGCATGACACTAGCTTCACCTCCTCTTAAGTCTTTCTAAAAGAAAGATGGTCTACATTGCACGTTTCTTGAAGTCCCTTGCCCCCATTAAGTACCTGGTAAAAACCCTATCACTTACAGACATTAAACCCATTGGAAAAGTTTGATGAGTGAAAAACACTCTTGGGCTCAGCCAGCGTGGCTCAGTGGTTGAGCATCAACCTATGAACCAGGAGGTCACAGTTTGATTCCTGGTCAGAGCATATGCCGGGTTTTGGGTTCAATCCCCATTGTGGGGCATGCAGGAGGCAGCTGATCAATGATTCTCCCTCATCATTGTTATTTCTCTCTCTCTCTCTCCTTCTCCCTTCCTCTCTTAAAACAATAAAAATAGATATTTTTAAAAAAATACTTGGCAGACACTATACAGGTAGATAAAAAGAGTCCCCCAATGCGCCAAGCACAGAGATAGGGTTCCCCCACCCAAGGTCCTGGGACCAGTTAGGCTAATGGCTGGTTTCAGCCCTGTGCTTGGGGAGTGGGGGACACCTACTATATCTGGGTTTCTCCTTTCTTATCCTAGGAACCTGGGGGTTATTCCTAAGTGGACTTCTGGCTCCAGTGGGAAAGATTCTATTTCTCCCCACCACTATCTGGGTTCAAATTTGCATTAATTCACTCATTTGCTCATTTATTCAATTATTTGACAAGTGTTTCTTGAGCACTAGGCATTGTTTTGGGCTCTAGGGACACCCTGATGAACAAGTAGCCGTGCTATCTACCCTCAGTGTTCACATGCAAATCGCAACTGTAACACGTGACACAACGGGGATGACTGAGGTGCCAACAGAGCTGGTAATAGGAGGAACTGCTATAGTGTCATGTGAGTGACAAGCAGGAAATACAATCAACAGGCTCTGCGGATGGGGTGGATTTGGGGGGCAATGAAAAGGGTGTTGAGAGATGCTCCAGAGTTCTGGCTTATATAACTGCATGGGGGTGGCCTTCCCTGGGACATCGTGGAAGAGGCCTGCAGTGGGGGGGTGACAGGCATCATGTAGACCAACCACGACAGCCAGGCACACAGAAGACAGGCCTGGGCTGTGCTGTGGTCTGTCAGTTGTCACGGAGGCCATGTGTGGCCAAAGCCTACCCCACTCCTCCGGAACCTCCGCCACTCCCAGAAGGACACGCAGGAGGAAAAGTCTTCAATCTTGTGCAGTCTCCTTATAGTCTGTTCTTCTTTGTTAACAGAAGCAGATTCTGGGTAGCATCCCACATCCCAGGTGACAAGCCTCCTCTGGCTTGCTGGCCAAGAGGGTGCCTTTCCTTTCTCCCCTGAAAGCAAGAGTGGGGCCTGTGGAGGAAGGGAATAGCTCAGTGCAACCTCTCTCTCTCTCTCTCTCTCTCTCTCTCTCCCCCCACCCCCCCCCATCAGCTTCGTAGAGGTTGGAGGTCACTTTATTTGCCCAAACTGGGTTAAGGGAAAACCCCGTCTTTGAACTGGATAATGGAACCCTTCTTTGCCACAGTGCTCCCCCCAACCCCCTTCTACATGGAACGAGACACAGGGACAGAGTCTCACTTCCAGATGGACGTGGAGCAAAGCAGGGCACGTGTGGAAAAGTCCTCGGAGTGCAAACTCTCGGAAATGAGCAGGAACTGTGGGTTGAGATGTGTTTTCACTTCCTGGGGCTTCTGTAACAAATTTCCACAAACTTGGTGGCTCAAAACAACAGAAACTTATTCTCTCGCCGCTCTGAAGGGCAGAAGTACAAAATCAAGGTGTCAGTAGGGCCACATTCCCTCCAGGAGCAACTGGGGAGATGCTGTTCCTTGCGTCTTCATCGTCTGGTGGCTCCAAGTGCTCCTGGCTTGTGGCTGCATCACTCCAATCTCTGCCTCTGTTTTCACACAGCCTTCTCCTCTGCTGTCTCGGTGTGTCTCTTCTAAGGACAGCTGTCATTGGATTTAGGGTCTATCCAGATAATGATCTCACAGGTCTCTTCATCTCAAGATCCTCAACTATGTCTGCAAACCCCTTTTTTCAAATAAAGTCACATTCACTGGTCTCAAGAATTATAATGTGGACATACTGGGGAATGGAGGGGCACCATTCAACCCACAACAGGCTGAGACTTCCACAGAACACGGAGGATGGGAGGCAGCGGTTAAGCTTGCTTTCTTTCTGACTTGGTAATGGTGCCTGTGGTGAGGGCCACTCATTCTAGAACTGTACTGAGAAACCCATGTCTCCATCATGTTCTCACCACTTTTTGAGAAGAAAACAGAGGCATTCTGGGAAATGCTGGTGGGCTCAAGTGCCTTTCCAGCGATGCAAATGATATCTCCTCTTCAGGGGCTATTTCCAAGTGCCCTGATTTGAGGTTCCGTTCTCAGCCACCCCAGGCCCCAGCTCTCTCACCCTCCATCGGATCCTGTGACTCTAGACATTGATCTTGTTTGAACCCTTGACAAGCATCTGCTGGCTGCCCACTCCATGCCGGATCCCTGGCTTATGAGAACAGTCATTTGGCCATGAATCCTGCCAATGGCCTTGGCATGCTAGCCTGGGACTGGGTCTGTGAAATCCCAGATTTGTGAGGGGGCAGGGAGTGTTGTGAGTGGAAAGTCCAAAAGTCAGCACAAGAAGCTAAAATCCTTCTGGTCAAAATCACGCTAGAGATATCCTTTAAACCACTGACAGCCAGTCTTGGAAGCTCAAAAGCCAGAATCAGCTCATTGCCTTTTACAGTAGGTAGGGTCTCCTTGACCCTGGGCAGATCTAGTTTGAAAATGGGGGTGGGGAGATAGAAGAGGAAAATAGGTTAACAAAATTTTTCTCTTTTATTTTGTCATTTCCAGATTTTAGAGTTCGTGCCTAAGTTACAGGCATGTGTGTGACAACTCACTATTCTTCTCATGAATGATTCACCCTCACTACAAGCTCCTTGATGGCACAAAAAAAAAATCCCCCCCTCTGCCCTTGAACGGCCCAGGGGCAGCCTGTGCAAGACCGGCAGAGCAGGTGCTGGATAATGGCGTGAGGGAAAGAAGGGAGGAAGGGGAGCAATGCCCACACCTGTGGGTCTCACTACTTCAGAGGTACTTGCCCAGAGATTATTCCCAGGAAGAGGCATTCCGGGGCGAGCTATTAATAGAAGGCATTCTCAACTCATTGCCCAGGCCCAGTACCTTCCCTCTGGCCCAAATATCCAACCAGACCCACGACAGGGACAGACAAAGGCCCACACCATCCAGTTCTGGAGTCTCTGTGGCACAGAGCTCGACACAAAGTAGATGCTCATTAAATGTTGAATGTCTCAGAGATTGCTCAGCTCTGCCGATATCAGTCAGGGCCCTGGGACTCCCTGTACTAGTCAGAGTTCTCCAGAGAAGCCAAACCAATAGGATGAGTATATGGAGAGAGATTTGTTTTAAGGAATTAGCTCACAAGATTCTGCAAGCTGGCAAATCCAAAATCTGCAGGGCAAGCTGGAGACCCAGGGAAGAGTTGACACTACAGTTGGAGTCCAAAGACAGTCTGCTGAGAGAATGCCCTCTCTCCAGGGAGGTCAGTCTTTTTCTTAAGGCCTTCACCTGATTGGATGAGGCCCACTCACATCGTGGAGAGCAATCTGCTTTACTCAAAGTCTACTGATTTAAATGTGAAGCCCACCGAAAAATTGCCTTCACAGAAGCATTTAGAACAGCAGTTCTCAACCTGTGGATCACGACCCCTTTGGGGGTTGAACGACCCTTTCACAGGGGTCGCCTAAGACCATCGGAAAACATATATATAATTACATATTGTTTTTGTGATTAATCACTGTGCTTTAATTATGTTCAATGTGTAACAATGAAAATACATCCTGCATATCAGATATTTACATTACGATTTATAACAGTAGCAAAATTACAGTTATGAAGTAGCAACGAAAATAATTTTATGGTTGGGGGTCACCACAACATGAGGAACTGTATTAAAGGCTCACGGCATTAGGAAGGTTGAGAACCACTGATCTAGGATAATATTTGACCAAATATCTGTCTGGGCACCATAGCCCAGCCAAACAAACACATGAAATTAACCATCACAACTCCCCCACCCAGTGAGACCCTCTCGGGCTCTCTCTCATTCCCTCTGCTCACTCCTTCCAGGGTGGGCTGACCCTGAGGCTCTCCCCTGCCCTATTCTACCCCAAAGAGGCCCCAGGAGCTAGAGACTTGAACTCTTTCTTCCTGGACCGTTCTACTTCCAGCCAGATGGATCCCAACACTTTGGCAGATCCCTGAATTATATTTTCCCCAACAAACCCTCTAAATAGCAGCAAGGGCTGTTGGCTGTGCCCAGAGGGTAGGAGTGGCTCTCCCTGCCCCTCCTCCTGCTCTCTCCCCTGCACCACAGCCAGCCTGCACCAGCCCGGAAGCAAACCTTAGAGAGGAGCCCGCCCATTGCCTTGCTTCATTTTCTGCTAGAGCTTAACACCAAGTGAAGTTAGAGTATTGTTCTACCTGTTTATTGTTTGTATCGCTCCTAACAAAAGCTCTAGGAGGGCAGGGGCTTCACCCCCAGGGCCCAGCCCAGCTCCGGGCACAGAAAGGGGCTCAGAGAATTTATTGGTGGATGAAAAACATTTACTGAACTTCCCCTTTGTTCAGCCCATGCTGTGCCACGGTGTGCGCACAAGCTGGTCAGCAATTTACAGTTCCTGAGCATCTCCGCACACAAGCCCAGTGTCTTCATTTCTCTCTCCTTGGCAGCTAGATCCTCCCTTCCCTCAGGAATCATCTTCCCTCCTCCCTCCTGGAGTCTGCCCACAGTTGAGTGTCCCAGGGTGGCACTGAGTCCCTTTCAGTCCCTGGAGGAAAGTGAGCTGTGTCAGTGGGGAGTTGCCCGGGGTCTAGAGGAAAGGGACTAGTACATGCAGGAGTGCCTCTGCTTGCAAAGTCCTTCCTCCAGAAGACTTCATGGCCGGATTCATGCACAGTCACAGCAGGTCCCAGGCTTTGCAGACAAAGGAGCTCGGGGTATGCTATGGAGATAGAGTTCCATCTTTGCACCCAGCTCCTCCTGCTCCCTTGCCCTGCCCTGGGGACTCCCTGAGGGTCACCTGGATCCCAGACAAAGTACTGTTGATC
This sequence comes from Myotis davidii, assembly GCF_000327345.1. Classification (NCBI taxonomy): domain Eukaryota; kingdom Metazoa; phylum Chordata; class Mammalia; order Chiroptera; family Vespertilionidae; genus Myotis; species Myotis davidii. The sequence goes on from NW_006288615.1 coordinate 2,372,570, forward strand.
TTTCCCTCTCCCCAGATGCTACGATCCCCGGCATCCCGGTCCCGCAGCCCGGCAGCGCCACCTGGTGGTCAGCCCTTGTAGGAATCTCTGCCGGGGCCTGGGCCCAGGCGGGAGGGCTGATTTATTTTCTACTTGAACCGACTGGTCCAGGAAATCCAGAAATCCACCGAGCACACCTCTAACTGATCCTTTTACACGTGGCAAGATTTTGGTTGGTTTCTCTTATTACTTCAAAAGTATTGGCCGGTGTTGCTCAGTAGTTAGCGTCGACCCATGCACTAAGAAGTCGTTGGTTGGATTCCCAGCCAGGGAAGGGGTAGTGCAGAAGGCAGCCCATCCATGTTAATGTTTCACTCTCATTGATGTTTCCATCTCTCTCTATCCCTTTCTCTCTCTAAAATTAATAAAAACATAGGTTTTTTAAAAAGTATTGTGCATAGTTAATAATATTGTAATAACCAAGTGTGGTTCATATGGGTACTAGACTTAGTGCTGTGACCACTTCCTAAGATCTATAAATGTCTAATCACTATGTGTACACCTGCAAATAACATATGATATTGTATGTCAACTGCAAATGAGAAATAAATTTAAAAAAACAAAAGTATTGTACAAGGGTATCATAAAAAATACAGGTAAGCGAAAAGAAATATTCCCAAATCAGATTGCCAGATAAAACACAAGATATCAAGTTAAATTCAGATAAACAATGAATAATTTCACGGGGCATGCTTGTTCTCAAAAATTATTCACAATTGCCCTAGCTGGTTTAGCTCAGTGAATAGAGCATCTTCCTGTGGACTGAAGAGTTCCAGGTTCGATTCTGGCCAACGGAACATGCCCGGGTTGCGGGCTCAATCCCCAGTAGGGAGCGTGCAGAAGGCAGCCAATCAATGATTCTCTCTCATCATTGATGTTTCAATCTCTCTCTTCTTTCCCTTCCTCTCTAAAATCAATAAAAAAATTATATTTTTTAAAAAAATTATTCAGTTTACCTTAAATTCAAATCTAACTTATGTTCTGTAGTTTTTGTTCTGTTTCTGACAAATCTATAGCCAGAACCTAGCACTCTGATTAACATATTGAAGTGTATATACTCAGTTTTAAAAAAATTATCCCTGTATGTACATTATTTACCAAAAGGGGGGGGCTCTGTAAGGTATTTGCAACCCAATTTCTCCATTTAACAATATCCCACGCACACCCTTTCAGGGCATCACATGTCCTTTTATAGCCCAGTTTTCTGTGCTGACATAAGTAAGACTGACATCTGGAGACCATCATAGTTTCTTGGTTATTTATGTATTTATTTATTAGCACAAGCTGCCCTAATTTTTCTCTGGTTCCCAGCACTGTACCAGCAGCTCCCTGTCCTCCACCCTTGCTGCAGGCCTTGTATGTAGCATGGGTAGCAGGTGCAGGTCTGAATTCTGCTACACCAGAGAGCAACAAGAAGGGCTTTTCTCCAAGAAGCACTATGGATCCAGCTCAGGAATCAGACTGTGGGTCCAAGGCCTTCCCTGGTACTCCTGACACATTAGCTCCACGGCCTACAACTGCCCAGCTGCAGCAAAATGGGATTGGTGATCCCAATATTATGAGGATTAGCTTGTCTTCTTCCCCACTAGATGGCAACCTCTGCCCAGACAAGACACTTCCCTGTTGATCAGTCGCCTTTACATCCTCAGAGAACCTGCTCACGGCTTGGACACCACTGGCAAAAAATCATGTTGACTAAATGACCAAGTGACAGATGGTTTTACACAGAGTAAAGGGTGTGACTGTCCACTTTGGAGGAGATAGTGCAGCATCCTTGGGATTTGTTAAAAGATAAACTAAGGCATATTAAAATTTTTAAGGGTTTATTTGAGCAAAAATCAACTCGAATTGGGCAGCCCCAAACTGAAAGTGCTCCGCTCATAGGAGCCAGGTGAAAGACGTAGAGAGGGTGCTGAAGCAAAGAAAGGAAAATATTTAATTGACTTCAAGCCTACTTGGCTGATTGTGGTTGGTTGTCCTTCATTCTGATTTTGTAACCCTGAGGCATGTACAGGCGTAGATTGTGTTGGCTTACACAGGCCTCCATGCTTTGCAGCCTAATGGCCTCCTCGTTTACTTAATTCACCAGATCTGACCTGTGTCCTAACCACAGGCTCCTGAGCAGCCAGACTGGCCTATCTGCCCTCTCCCCATAGTAACACAACTCCCCACACTTCCCACTCACTCTGCTCAGTCAACAAAGTCCTGAGCTCCCTCCGCAGCAGAAAAGGTGAGTCCTCCCAATATCTGGGAGCCTAGGTGGGATGTGGGGAAGGATGGGGTGCAGGTCAGACTTGAATCCCTGTTTTGCCACTTTCTGGCTGTATGACCTTGCGTAGTTTCTTCTTGTTGCAAATTACCACAGACTCAGCAGCTTACAACAACACGGATTTGTTATTTTACAGTTCCATAGGTTGGAAATCTGACACAGCTCTCACTAGGCTCAAATCAACATGTTGGCAGAGCTGTGTTCCTTTCTGAAGGCTCATGGGGAATGTTCATTTGTGCTGCAGACTGAATGTTTGTGTCTCCGCAAATTCACATGCATATTGAACCTAATCCCAATGGGATGGTATTTAGAAATAGGCCCTTTTGGAGGTGATTCGGTCATGAAGGTGGAGTCCTCTTGAGTGGGATTAGTGCCCTTATAAAAGGAGCCCCAGAGAGATCCCTTGTCCCTTTCACCAGGTGAGGACACAGCCAGAAAATGGCTGTCTGAGATCCAGGAAGCAGGGCCTCACCAAGACAGCAAATCTGCCAGGGCCTTGATCTTGGCCTTTCCAGCCTTCAGAACTGTGAGAAATAAATTTCTATTGCTTCCAAGCCATCCGGTTTAGGGTATTTTTTATAGCAGCCCCAACAGACTTAGAGAGTTTCCTGGTTTGTCTCTTCCAGGTTCTAGAGCAGTGGTTCTCAACCTGTGGGTCACGACCCCTTTGGGGGTCGAACGACCCTTTCACAGGTGTCGCCTAAGACCATCAGGAAACACATAGATAATTACTTATTGTTTTTGTGATTAATCACTATGCTTTAATTATGTTCAATTTGTAATAATGAAATTGGGGGTCACCACAACATGAGGAACTGTATTAAAGGGTCTTGGCATTAGGAAGGTTGAGAACCACTTGTCTAGAGGCTGCCCACATTCCTTAGCTCATGGTCCCTTAGCACTATCCTTAAAGCAAACACTCTGACATTCTTCTATAATCACATCTCCCTCTGACTCTCCCCTCTGCATCCCTTCAAGTATCTTGTGGTTATATTGGGCCTACCTGGATAATCCAGAATAATCCCATTTTAAGGTCAGGGATTAGCAACCACAATTCCATCGGAAACCTTGATTCACCTTTACCAGGTAACCTAACATATTCACAGGTCACAGGGATTAGGACATGGGCACCTTTGAGGGGCCACTATGCCACTTACCACAGACCTAGAGTAATTATATCACTTCTCAGAGTCCATTTCTTAATGAAGTGGAGTTCCTCCAATAAGTGGAACAGAGATTAGAGATGGTGATTATATCTGTCATCCATTGCTACGTAACAAATTTCCCCAAAACTTAGTGGCATAAAACAATACTCCCACAAACTTTATTTGGGTCAAATTAGTGAGCAGCATAGCTGAGTAGTTTAGTGTGTCTTTCATCAGTTGTAAAGACTTGGCCCAGGCTCTAGTCATCTGGAACATTGGCTACGGCTGAAAGCTTTTAAGACGGCTCGGCTCCCTCAGGGGCTGTTGGCTGGAGGCTCCAGTTCCTTGCATATCGACCCCTCCAAAGGGCTGCTTGAGTGTCCTCACAATGGGGCAGCTGGCTCCCCTAGACAGAGTGACCTAAGAAAGCAAACCAGACGCCACAATTTTTTTTTACTGAGCCTTGCACACATATTACCTATTTAAATAATTTTTCAAAATAAATAAAAATTCCCCATAACAATACTTAGGTTGGTCTAATTCAGAAGTTCCCAGGCATCATCAGCAAAATCCTTTCCTCAAATAACATTTTCCAGGGAATGACAATATAGCCACCAAATACAAGTGCAAGTGGCTCCAATGGGCACGAGGCCTGGGGACCATCTATGCGCCTCTCACTCCTCAGTTTACAAACCTCCGGATTCAACCTTTTATCTGAGCAGGAAATTTCTGACTTTTCAAAGCTTTTATGAGATTTGAAATGGTAACAAGACTACTCTCTCTTCCTACCTACAATTTACAGCCCGTCAGGCTTGGGTTTAGATCCCACTTAATGACTGGATTTGCACAAGTCACCTAACCTCTCTGAGCCTTGGTTTCTGCATCTGTAACTCCCTACAATTTACAGCATGTCAGGCTTGGGTTTAGATCCCACTTAATGACTAGATTTGCACAAGTCACTTAAGCTCTCTGAGCCTTGGTTTCTGCATCTGTAACTTGGGGACAGTGCCCTCTCCGTTGCTGGGCTGCAGTATAGATGACATATGTAAACACCCAGCACAGAGAAGGACCCCAATTAATGATCTCTTGCCAATAAAGGCCTCCCCCCTTTACCTGGCCTCTCCCAGGCTTCCTAGCCTGGGGCTCCTGGAGAGTTAGCAGGATTCTGGTTGACACCTTGCTTTCCAGAGTCTGATTTTTATATTTTTTAAAATAATTTTTAAAAATTTGGTTAAGCTCATTTTTTTTAAAATTAACAAAAGGAAAAGTTTTCCCCACCATTGAGTTCCCAGTCACGGGGGCTGTCCTGGGGTCTCTGTCCCTCCTCCCCAGGGCTCTCTGCTCACCTCGTGTGCAAATAAGGAGTTTTAATATGTTTTGTTTTGTTTTCCTGAAGATCTTTCCTGGCACTATGATGGGCCTCTGGTACCCTGTGAGATAACAAAAAATATATATATATTGATCCCTGCTCACAGTTCCTGCCACAAAGCTCCAGAACCCTTATGATTTCCTAAGTGACAAGAGCACTCACGCATCTTTTGCTCTACTATTTGGTCTGTGACCCCGGTTCCTGGCACAGCGCTCTAAATCCCTTGGAATTTCCTGGGTGCTAGGGGTGTCTTTTGTTCTACTGAGGTGACTCTGGGTGGGCTCCTGGATGGGGGGCTGGTGACCAGAAAGACCAAGCCATGATGAGCAGCTTAGAATTTTCAGCTCCACGCCCTTCCTCCAGAGAGGGGCTGGAAATTGAGTTAATAATTGAGCATACCTACGCGAGGAGGCTCCCATGACAATCCCAATAGTACGGGGTTTGAAGACCTTCCAGGTTGGTACACTCAGGTGCGGGTAGAGTGTTGTGCCTGGAGAGGACATGGAAGCTCCAAGCCCGTTCACACATTTTGCCCTACGCATCTTTTCCATCTGGGTGTTCATCTGTATCCTTTATCATCCTTTTATAAGAAACTGGCAAACAGTAAGTGAACTGTTTTCTGAGTCCTACGAGCCACTCTAGCAAATTAACCCTGACGAGGGGGTCGTGGGGACCTCCAAGGGCAGCAGATGGGTCAGAACCACAGGTGGACCTGTGATTGGTGTCTGGAGGCTGGACAGCCTGGTGAGGCTGAGCCCTTACTCTGGGGGACCTGACACTTTCTCCAGGTAGCTAGTGTCAGAATTGAGTTAAATTGTAGGACACCCAGCAGTGTCAGCAATGATGTGTTCTGTGTGAGAAGTTAGTGAGAAACACAGGAGGGAAAGACTGGTTTTCAAATGCATACCCAGAGAGGGGAACCCCCAACCATCTCCTGCAGTCGCATCAGTTTACAACAGCCCTGGACTCTGGCTCCCAGATCGCCCAGAGGGCAGTGGGGCTGAGCGTGGGTGGGGCCTGCCTCCCGGCTGCAGCCATCCAGAACCAGCTTCTTTGACCCACACCACTGGTCACATGGTCCAGGTGCAGCGAGCAGCCAGTCTCCACTGCTTTTTAAATGTCCTGGTTCCACAAAAATCTGTTTTACTTGGAGACTTGGGCATGACAGCCCATCCCTAGGATAAACGGGTTTGTCCTTTTGACACCGAGGACATAATGACGAGAAACTAAACACATCCGGCACGAGGCCCGCGCCCCAAAGCAACTTCCCTATGTTGGAAGATTCCCAAGGAATAGCGGGCAGAGACCCTTGGTGGCCACAGGAAGAGGTGGGTGGCAGGGGTATTGTGACATGCTCCAGGGAAGGGCAGCTTTCCCCTTGGCCAAGGGGGGCCCGGCCTCAGAGGTACAAGGGAGCTGGACCCGACATGGAGCCTGGGGCCCAGCCCGCTGGTGCTGCGCAGGATGGGGAAGCCGAGCCTCAGCCACAGGCTCCCACTCAACCCCTCGAGGGCCGCGGCCAGATGCTGCTGCTGAGCCATTCCTGGCCGCAGGAAGAGCGCTTCCTGACCCTGCAGGACATTCTGGAGCAGAGCCCGGCCAGTGGGCCCACGGGGCCCTCGTCCACCGGAGCCACCTGCGGCCACAGCAGCTCCAGCGACTGCTCCAGGCGGCGTCTCAAGCGCTCCAGCAACAGCTCTCTGAAGAACACCGACTGCCGGGCCGCCAAGTCCAGGCGCTTCGCCCAGCAGCTGCCCCCTGGCAGGCTCAAGGCTGAGGACCTTTGCGAGTGTGAGTGCGA
>NW_006288615.1:2379269-2391456 GCF_000327345.1 Myotis davidii
AGCCCGCCCGCCGCGCTGGTGGGGATCGTGGTGCTGCCGCGGGGCCAGGAGGAGGCCGAGGCGCGTCGCCGCATGGAGACCCTGCTCGGCAGCGCCTTCGCGCCGCACAGCCCGACTGTGGAGGTGCACACCGCCGTGTTCAGCCCCAGCCGCCCCGAGGGCACCCTGGACATCCAGCGCGCCGCCAACGGAGCACACGAGGTCTCCACGCGGGGCTGCGTCCCCTTCGTGGATCGAGAGACTCAGACAGAGGGTGAGGAGCCGGAAGGCGAGGGGTGGGAACGCCAGGCTGCCGCGGATATCCCAGGGCTTTGGGGAGAAACTTCAATACAGAGGGAGGCTGGTGTGGTTCCGTTGGTTGGAGCGTCCAGTACAAATACGGAGGGAGGCCTGTGCCTTGGCCCTGCTGGTCCTGGTACTGGACAGGTCCCTAATGTGATGGTCCCTCCCCTGGCGCTTCCACTGACACCGTTTGGGTGAAGATGAGCTAGATTTCTGTCCCCTGGGGTGCTCACTGGGATAATTTGGGGCCACACGGGTTCGAATTCACTTGATTTGTTGTTACATTTCCCAGCCAGGCACCCGACCCCTTGCTCATTACTGGGACTCAGCCCATGTAAAGCACAGATTTGGGAGCTTGCAGGCCCCAGACCCGGCCCCTCCTCTCCACTTCCACTTGTTCCTTGCTTGGGCCTTCTGTCTCCTCCTCCAAGGGAACCACAGTTGCAACCAGAGCATGCCTGTGTGAGCCAGGAGCTGTGCTCCTCTGATGCTCACAGCAGCCCTCTCGGGAAGGTGCTGCTTTACAGTAGCCGCACAATTCTTGTTCACAGCCCCTGACACCCTTCCTATCGAGGAATCCTCATCTGCGGCCCCAGAGGGTTAATCTGTGGGTCTAAGGGCCCAGGGCAGTGGGCTCTTAAGTGAGCACCAAGTGCCTTCTGTCTCCAGAAGCCCCCTGGGGCAGCAGTGGGGCAGAAGGAAGTGCTCTGGGCAGGGCATCCAAAGCCAGGTTCCTCAAGGCTCTCCTGCTGGAGGACAAAGCTAGTTGCCCCCTCTGTGAGCTGCTGCCCTCCTGACAGAGGGGACTAAGGCCAGTTGCTGCCTGAGGTATCATCCAGTTCTAAGGCGTTAGCCTCAGCACAGATGTTGGCATGCTTGTCCCGGGTGCCCCGGATCCACCCAGAGGGAAAGCACCCCTTGGGCTGACGACCAACTCTGCAGGCCCTCAGACTCATTCTTCTGACTCTCCCAAATAGTCCACGAGATTTTCCCGTGGCTGCCATGCCTGGTTAGGAAAGCCCTTGGCTATGGACTGTTCCCACTGTGGTCTTCAGCCAAGACCAGAAAACCCAGGCCACCTTTGAAAACTACCCCTTAATGATGCAGCCTTGAGGTGCCTTGTCCCCCATCACCCACATCCACCCTGTGGTCACCAGTTCCCTGCTTTCTTTGTCTGCTTTCTACTCTCACCTTCAAGCAGCTTACATTAGCCCTTTCCCTGGACTTTGGCCCTTCGCGGTCTCCACAGTCTGGGAGTGTGGACTTTAAGAGAAGACAAGGGTAGCAGCCATTCTGACACCCGGCAGAAAGTGACCCAAGATCTGGGCTCTGAGAGGGGGACATGGCTTCCAGTTGGAGATCTTGAGAAAGGCTTTATGAGTGGATGGGTCCACTTCAGATGGACCTGAATGATGGGAAGAGAGAAGGATGGGACGGAGTGGGAAGGGCTTCCACAAATACAGGGAAGTGCGGCACGTTCACCAGACTTCTGGTGCTTGTGGCTGGCTAGAGCAAGCCTTCTAACCCAATCTATTACTCCACAAGTGCCCTCCCCTGCAACTTGGGGCCACCCTTATTAAAGAACCCCCACATATTTCCTCCACTGCCATGGAAAAACTCCCACTCCTCCCAAAGCCTGACCCTCTGTGTTTCTTCCATTCCTCTCCTTGGGAACCAAGGATCTGTTTTCATGTCTTTTTTGGTTCCTTGGTGTGAAATGAAATGCTTCTTTCATTCCTACCAAGACATTTTTGCACCTATTTAATGCATTTAAACAAGTGGTTCTCACCCAAGGGCAATTTTCTCTCTCTCTCTCTCTCTCACACACACACTGACATTTACCAATGTGTGTAGATATTTTGGTTTCACTTGGAAGGAGCAGTAGTTGCTACCAGCGTAGATATTTTGGTTTCACTTGGAAGGAGCAATAGTTGCTACCAGCATCTCATGGGCAGAGACCAGGGACACTGCTAAACCGTTTGCAATGCACAGGACAGCCCCACACAAAGACTTTTCTGGCCCAAATGCCAATAGGGCTGATTTAAACCAGGTTGAGCCCTGGCCTGTGTAGCTCAAGGCACATGCCAGGTTGCGGACTCAATCCCAAGTAGGAGGCATGTAGAAGGCAACTGAGTAATGTTTCTCTCTCCCTCTCCCTTCCTCATATTTAAAAAAAAAAAACACACACACACATCAAGTTGAGGCCCTCAGTCAAAAGCCCATCAGTGCCTGAAAATTGAGTTTTACAGAGATAAATGCCTTAGCGGGTGTGAGCTGTCTGCCGGACCCAGACAGGAGTCCTGACCCTGATCCCTGGCCCGGTTCCAGTCTCTCTGATTCTGAAGTGAATCCCCCGAGGGAGCCATTGCTCTTGACTTTAGGGACTTACCGCCTTCTTTCTTGTAGCCTCGCTGGCTCCCTGAATCTCCTCACGCCCAGGCTCAATCAAATTCAACCCAACTTTCTTGATCTGCGCTTCCCTTCACTTCTCATCCTTCATGCCTTTTTTTTCCCTTCAATCCTCTCACTCAAGGGATTGACTTTAAGGCCTGTATAATTACCTGACTCCTGTTGCCTTCTGGAGTCAGGAAAAGAGAGATCTCTGAACGGCAATTTAGCCCCTTCGATACCCCTCCACTGCGTGACTTTGGAATGGCAGTTTAACCTTGAACCTCAGTTTCCACTCTGCAGAAAGAGAATCAGCAAGGTCTTTTCAGGTTCTAGAATCTCTAAAATATTTCCTGTCATTTCACAGTTCATGTCGGATCTGGCCTTGCGTGGGGATTCCTCCTCCATAGGTCTAACCTAAACCTTCTCCTGGGGCAAGAGTATCACCCCAGACTCAAGGGGTTGACAGTAGACTACTCACCACCTCATGATGCATCAATGGCAGAAGTAGTGTCTTCTAATGCAAACACATTTTCTGTTGGAGTCAACATGTGAAGCCTAAGGTTGTCCTTTTTTTAATGTTTTTTTTCTCTCCCATCCTAAAAGGAAAATCACATTGTTAACTTTGAGAAGGATTCATAGTCTCCTAATTGACCCGCCGAGTTTGGGGTTTGAAAGATCGCCTATTGTGGCTGGCGTGATGAGTGTGAGGAAAATGTGGTTTTCCAAACTGCCATTACGTTTGTAGGGGAAATTCTTTTGCCATATGCAAGGGTTCTTGCCAAAGTTGGATAACACCCCTTTCCCCCAAGACCCTTCACACAGTCTGGGAGGGCAGGTTTTGGAAGAAGGGAGAAGCTACTCTATGAAAATAATCTGGGGGAACAGCTGAGGTGGTAGGAGGCTGTGGGCTTTCCATGGACCCCCAATCTTCGGTAACGTTACCTAAAACACAGTATGCATGGTGAAGTCGTTTTGGGGGTTTGGGTTTTGGTTTTCAGCTCTTGTTATGTGGAAACCAGTGGCAGAGTTGAGCATCACAGCCAGGGGGTCTTAGAGTGAATGGATAGCTCTAAGGGGATCCGGGACACACCAGCAGAGAGGTGCCTGAAGGAGGCACTCCAGTCGCAGAATCCTAGGGATCCAGGTTGTCGCAGGCCCCATGGCCAGGCTTAACTCAGGTTCTTGAAGGGTCTGACACCTGCCCTCTGCCCATCCCAGTGGCTAGGGGAGAGGGAGAACAGCAGGCTAGGCAGAGAAGACTGTCCCCAGAGCACTGCCATGGAGCCATCCTGGTGTTTGTGACCTCACAGGAGGGGTGTGGGTCCAGCCCAAGGCCAGAGTGTTCCCCCAGGGCAGGGGCAAACGGCCCCTCCAGGAGGGAGCCGGGAGATTAGGAAGCTCCATGTAGGGCCACATTTAAGTGAGGAAGACCCACCATGAAGAAGGGCAAAAAGAAGAAGCCAGAGTCCAAACGCCGTGGCTCCAACTCACGGCGCTGTAGCTCTGATTCCACCTCACGGCAGCCCAGCGTGCGGTCTACCCCACGTCAGTCCAGCGTGGAGTCCACCCCACCACAGAACAGTTTGTCGTGCACCCCTCAGCAGCATAGGAGCTCTGAGTTTACCCCCCAGCAGTCCATCTCGGGGTGCACCCCCCAGCAGCAGCAACAGAGCTCTGAGCCCACCCCCCAGCAGCCCTGCCCAGAGTCCACCCCCCAGCAGCCCATCTCGGGGTCCACCCCACAGCAGCCCAGCGCGGGCTCCGTTGCACAGAGGCCTGTGATCTGGGCCCTCCCAGCTCCCCAAACCAGCCAGTCAGCTCAGGGCCTGCTGACTCCGAACACTGGCACAAAAACATCCCATGGATCCAAGAAAGCAGGTGAGCAGATTTCTAGCTCAACAGGTCTAGCCTTTCTGCTGCTGAATCCCGGGTCACCCCAGAAGCTGGTTCTTACTGGGGTAGTGATGTGTGGTTAATGTGTATTCTGGAACTGTGCTTGTGGCGTGTGAGGATTTGGGGTTTTGTTTTTACCCAAGAGATCAGGGTTCTTGGGTGTTGCCATTTCTCACCATGTTGAGTCTCACTGCAGAGGGCAGCCCGCATCCATATTAACCTTTCACATGACTCAGTGGTCATATGTGCTCATTGGGAATTAGGGTGCCAAGTAGCTGCTCAAAAATAAAAACCAAGGATGCATTGATATTATGCAGTTTAGGACTAGGGAGTGGTCATATTGCTTCACTCTGTCCTCGTCAGACAATCTCCATTTGCTGTAACAGATACCTACCATCTAATCCAAAGAGGAAAGTCCAGGCTGATAGTGGATGAGAGAAGTAGGGGGAGGAGAGCGCCACTTGGTGTTTGAGATGTGGTGGAAGGGTTTGGAGGAAATTTGTCAGGCGGAAGATGTGAATAGACTTTTTCTGTGTTGTCCTCAGTTGTTTGACTAAGGACCCATGGATAGAGTTCCCAGTAAAATGCAGGCCAACAAATGATTTTAATTTTTTTTAGTATAAGTGTGTCCCAAATATTGCATGGGCATCGTGCGTTTTTACTTGCTAAATCTGGCAACCTTACCGAGGGAAGACAGAGGCGGATTTCTCTCCTCAACATTAAAAACTCCAACAATTAGCTCTCTCTGACAAAGGAATGGCCGTCTGGGAAAAGTGCCCCCCCTCTTGTTAGCCAGGGTCTGAGTGAACATTGGATTGTAGAGGAAATTCAAGTGGCATTCAGGAGGTGGGCTGGTTAAAACTACTGCTAATGATAATGGTAATAGCTAACCAACTGTGTACCCAGCATTCAGCTCAGCCATCTGTGTTAATTTTCTCATTTAACAACTCTATAAAGAACATACTAGTATCATCTCCATGTTATACATGAGGAAACTGAGGCCCAAAGAAATCAAGCAGCTCACTCTCAAGCAGGCACTAGAAGCCCTGAGCGGGGAACTTCAGTCTATTTCGACTCCAGAATTCTCGCTGTTAACTGCAGCCCTAATTTTCTGATCCCCCGAGGTCTGGTGGTTTCCCTTGGAGGAAGCACGCCCTTCTCTGAGCTCCTGGATCCGTGAGCCAGAGCCCATGGCTCTGGGGTCCTGACCAGGCCACACTCCCAGGCCACAGCATATCCCTCTGAGATAATGTGGACATAAATAAGAGATATGTATATATATATATATACCCAAGGTATCTCTGTGACATATTCCTGAGGCTAGTAATCAATCCGTTCTTAACATCTGAAATGGCTTTGAGAGCTACACTACATATTGTTATGTTATGATCATCAACTGCTGAACTAAACATTTCTGGATTGTGGCCTTTAGAACGGATATCTGTAGAACGCAAAGCTTTACGTACCCAAATCTTTTAATGCATGTGACTCACCCTCATGGGGAGTTCTGCTTATTGATGTGGCTTATTGCTCCAAAGAATTGTAAAAAAACTGCATTTCGTTAAATTGGAAACCTGGTGCTGTTTATTGCATTTAGATAAATACAAATATGAGACTCTCATCTATCCACAATTTCATGTGCTACAGCTGGCCAATTTATCCAGGCACTGGTAGTGGCTCTTCAGTGCTTACAATGGCCACCTTCTCTTCTTCTATCAAAGGAATTTTCTCCCTTTGAGCCAGAGTAGAAAGGAATGTTGGCAATAACGGATGAGGGCCTTTAAATAAAGGATGCCATAGTCTAACATCCAAACTTTTTATATGCAGAGAATATTGTAGCTCAATAAAAGACAAATCTTCCACTAGAATGACTATAATTTAAAAAAACGGACAATGACAAGTGTTGGTGCAGCTGTGGAGAAGTCAGAAGCATCAGGCACTGCTGGAGGGAATGTAATATGGTGCTGCTGCGGCGGAAAAGTCTGGCAGTTCCTCGAAGCGTTAGCCATGAAGTTACCATAAGACACAGCAATCCAACTCCTGGGTATATACCCAAGGGAATTAAAAACATGTTCTACCACTTCAAAGTTTATGGAAAATTAAGCCTTCAGCTCCTACCCAATTTTTCAATATTATTTTGTTGGTTGGAACAGATTCTTAGAAAGAATTTTCCACACAAAAAAATTAAACTCCTGGTTTATGATGTAAAAAACAACAACAGCACATGTCCTTATACACAAATGTCCATAGCAGCATTACTCGCAATAGCCAAAAAGAGACAACTCAACGTCCATCAGCTAATGAATGGATAAACAGCAGGTGGTACAGAAGTGCTATGAAATACTATTTGGCAATAAAAAGAGATGATGGGCTGATACATGCTACAACATGGATGGGCTTCAAAAACATTAGGCTAAGTAAAAGAAGCCAATCCATTAAAAAAGCCCACATGTTGTATGCTTCCATTTCTGAAGTGTCCAGAATAGGCGAATCTATTGCCAGAACCAGGGAAGAGTGGAGAATAGGCAGTGACTGCTAATGGGTCTGGAGTTGCTTTCTTTTTTTAAAAAAATATATTTTATTGATTTTTTACAGAGAGGAAGGGAGAGGGATAGAGAGTTAGAAACATCGATGAGAGAGAAACATCGATCTGCTGCCTCCTGCAGGCCCCCCACTGGGGACGTGCCCACAACCATGGTACATGCCCTTGACCGGAATCGAACCTGGGACCCTTCAGTCCGCAGGCCGATGCTCTATCCACTGAGCCAAACCGGTTAGGGCGGGTCTGGAGTTTCTTAAGTGGAAAAGAAAATATTCTGGAATTAGATAGCAATGATGGTTGCACACCTTTGTTTATATACTAAAAACCACTGAACACGTTAAAGGGGTGAACTTTATGGTATGGGAATTATATGTCCATTTCAAAAAAAATTTTAAACTAAAAACAGAAAAAAGATAAAGCCTTGCCTTTAGAATCTCTTCCTTTTCCAGCCCAAAAAAAGCATCCATCATGGGCAGGTCTAAGCAGGAAGTGTGCTGAGTTTGCCAAGATTGACCACTGCCTTCACGGAGCTTTGGTTGGAAGAATCCACAGTTCATCAGGAAGCCAGGACAGAGGTAGCTGCAAGGGGAGGAAATGAGGCAGAGGTCATTTTAAACAGCAGAGGGCGCCACCTCTGAGTTCCGCCAGGATCCACTGCACAGGAGGACAGAAATGGAGATGAGTCTGGCAAAGTATTCCAAGGACTGTAAACTGGAGTGACGGTTGCCTTCTGGATGAACCAGTGAGCCCCGCAGAAATGGGACGTGGCAGCTCCAGGTGCAGGATTCGAGTGCCACCTCACGGCAGGGCAGTCATCTACTGCCACCACTTCCTATGAATTCTGTGGAGAGAGCCCTGAATCAAGAAATCCTGAATTGAGGCCCACTTCTTCAATCGATTTACTCTCAGTTTGAGCCTCAGTTTCCTCATGTGTAAACTGAGAATAACAACATTCCATTTCACAGGATTGTCCTGATAATTAAATACGATGGATAATGATGTGAAGCCATTGCATCATTATTTTTATTCCCAGGTAGCCACGGTCTGAAATACAACTAATTTCCCACGGTTTGTTTCTGTGTCTTCCAGGCTCTCCTCTGCCTCCTGCAGGCTGGTAGGTCCCTCATCTTTCTCTTTTTCTGTCCACCCAGGGCCTCCGACTCGCCCCTTCTGTTCCTGTACCACTTGCCCCGGCAGCTCTGCTTGCTGGCGTCGTCTGGGCCTGTGCCACAGCCGCATCTCCGATGTCCTTCTGCCTCGGGCCTGGCTGACCGTGTCAGGGAGAGGATTCCCAAACCTCCTCACCTTCTACAGGTTCTGGAGCTCATGGAGGGCTGGGCCCTCAGGACATACAGTCCCCAAGGGCAGGCTCTCCCCCAGATCGTTTTTGCAGTCTTGTGTTATTCTGCCTGGGAATCCTAGGCCCAAAGGAAAGCCTCTCCCTCCAGGTGGCCACAGCCTAAGGTTGGCACTGGCCCTTTCTGACCAGACCCATCCTTCCAGGGTGTCCCACCTGCACAGAGAGGTGCCGATTTTCTTCCTTCCCAGGAATTGCTTCTTCGAGGGCTTCGTTTCTCTTTTCCCGAAAGGCACCCACCTTCCTCAGAGCTCACCGCCCCCTCCCCCCCAGCCCTTCAGAAATGCCTTGTCAGAGCTTTGAAATTAAATGCTCTGTTTGGCCCACACCACAGCTGAGAGCTTTAGGTTCTTTACCTGCATGTGAATTTCCCCTGGAATTTAGTCACAAATACTGAGTGGAACTCATATGCCCTCTTGGTAATAGCAAGTCTTCCACCCCATGCAGAGGGTCTCGGGCTGTTTCTAGCAATCCCGACAGGGAACAGTGCCCCAAGGTTGGTCTGTCCATGGCAGAGCAGCCCCCCACCCACAGCATCATCTGAAGCTCTGCCCTTCTTTGCCTCTTCCTAGAATCCACCAGGTGGAACCTTTTCCAGGGGTGCCAGGGCTGGGAAAGGGGCTTCTGCCCATCCCCAGCTCTGGGCCCAAAGCAGCTCCGCCTGTATCCAGGGTCTCACAGGTGTCCACAGGGAAGTCTTCCACTTGACAATCTGATACTCCTGACCCAGGAACAGAGCCCACCCATCCCCCACTTTCCCCCTGCTCCTCTTCCCAGATCCTCCTATCATCCTTGGAACAAACCTATAAAGAGAAACAAACAGATACCCAGGTGTGTTGGAAGAGCATGCCTAGAGCTAAAATATTCTATAAACTGGTGAGTCTCTGTCAAGGAAGGGCCTGTCCCCCACTCATTATTATTAACTGTCTTCCAACACACTCAGTACTTCTGTCCATCTGGTGCCACGTTGTGCCATGGATTCATATCACTTTAATTTTTTAAAATAACTCCTTTTTGTTGAAAGTATTACATGTGTCCCCTCCACCGCCCCCCCCCATTGGCCCCCTCCGGCCGGCCCTGTCCCCACTCCCCTCCTGCAGGCCTTCAGCACCCTATTGCCTGTGTCCATGAGTTATATATGCATATATGCATATAAGGTCTTTGGTTGATTACTTCCCATCCATCCATCCTCCCCCACCTTCTCATATCACTTTATTTTTTTAAATATATTTTATTGTTTTTTTAGAGAGGAACGGAGAGGGATAGAGAGTTAGAAACATCAATGAGAGAGAATCATCGATCAGCTGCCTCCTGCACACCTCCTACTGGGGATATGCCCGCAACCAAGGTACATGCCCTTGACCGGAATCGAACCTGGGACCCTTGAGTCCGCAGGCCGATGCTCTATCCACTGAGCCAAACTGGTTAGGGCCTCATATCACTTTAAAGCCAATAAGTAGGAAAAGCTAATCTGTACAGGATGCCAGGTACTAGGAGGGAAACCAGAACAGGGAACTTTACCCTTAAAAATTGTACAGCCTGCATGGTAAGGTAAGACATGTCCATTGAGAAACTGAGGTGTGAGCCAGGTGATCTGTGTCCCTTAGGAGACATTCGAAGAGCTTCAGGAAAAGAGAGCGTTCACTCCTGAACTGAGGTCCAGGCAGACTGCGTAGTGTCAATCACATCTGAGCGGAGTCTAAAAGGACCTTGGGATCTTCTATGGCTTATTTTAGAGGGAGAGCACTCGAGATGGAGGAAAAGGCAAAAGCAAGACTCAGAATTAGGAACGTGAGGGGGAAGGGGCAGGGGTCCAGTTTGGTCAGGGTTAAGACATATTCTGTTCAAATGTTTAGCACCGCTTCCGTAATCGTTCCATTTCTCAGAGTGGAATGTTGGTTCTTGGCTTGAAATACACACTCACGTTAAAGAACCGCTTCTTGAATAGGATTTCTACCCAAATGGATATTACATCGGTGAAAGCCTTCCTCACAATTAGTATCATACTCATGTATTTTCCTTGCCTTCGTGGTGGGTGTACTATGTGTTTCCTCAGGTGTCATATGTGTCCCCAAAATGGAGCTACCTGGTAGAACCTCCTTCACAGGGTTGTCTTGATGTCCAAGGAGACCTGGGGTGTGAGATGTTTAGCACAGGGCCTGGCACATGGGGGCCTTGACCACCTTTGTTGCTTGGCTCCCTGAATGTCCCAGGGAGCTGGTGTCCTGGGCCAGCCCATCCTCAGGTCCTGGGGTCCTGAGGTAGGTTTCATTAGAAGGAGTGGGAGAGTTGTGTCCCCTTGAGAGGAGGGTCGGTAGGGAGAAGTGGGTGTTCCCACAATCCTGAGGGAACCCCCCAATCTTCCCTTTCCCATAAAAAGGCACTAAAGCCCAACCTCCCCCAACCCATGGGCTTTCTACTTTGCTTTGCAGAGGACCTGCAAGGAAGCACACCAGTCATCGTAATTCCCGTGCTCCAGGCTCTCGGGACTGCGGCTGTGGCTCTGGGTGCCCTAGCAACTGCCTACTACGTCATTGAACTCCTGTGAACAAACCCCAGGCTCACGGTCCAGCAGGTGTGTGGAGCCCCTCGGTGCCCACTGCTCTTTGCAGAAGTGGCCCTCAGGCCCCCTGAGTTGCCAGCCCTCCGTGCAGGGCTGGTGGGGTTTCTGTTCCTTCTCTGAAGTGAGGAGCTTGTTACAGGTGGACCGTGCTCCCCAGCCTCTCGTGAGGACTGAGTGAGTCCTCCCTGGACTCAGGGTGGCCTGGCATGGCTCTCTCAAGCAGCCCTGCCAACGTTAGATCCATTATTGGGATTGTCAAAACAGAGTTCCCCAACTCCCGCTGACCTGGGTGGTTCCCCTAGTCACAGATACCAGACAGGAGCCGGTGAGGGCAGAGGTTCTTACCCATCTTAGGGCCTTTCCTTGGAACTTTCTTCCTGCCTAGGAAGCTTTTCCCCTTTCCCAACATTTCAAGTCCTACCTATTCTTCATGGCCTAGCCTGTTTCTTCCATAAAGCCTTCCTCCCCACTGCACCTCCAGTGACTTCTCCAGCCTGGTCCACCCTGTGTTGTGGAGGATCATTGTGCGTGTTTGTGGCCTATCTCTACTGCAAGATCCCTGAGGGCAGAGAGCATGCCTCCACAGCATCTTCAATCCTCCCCTCTTCTAGGCAGGGCTCCCTAGAAGCAGAGCCTGAGACAGGGATGTGAGTGCACAGGATTTATTGAGAAAAAAAGGGAGGGAGGGAGGCAAGAGAGGTCAAAGGGAGGAGCCAAGCAAGAACCAGCTCAGCTGAAGTCCAGCCTCAGCCTGATCCCACGGGGGCTCTCAAGCATGAATTACGCCATAGAACTGGTCTCACCTTGAAGCAAGAGGGCAGGCTTCTTGTGCCCCTTGGTCATTCAGCCATTGGCTATAGGGGTGAGGGTGGGGAGTTCATATCTTTGTGGAAAAGAGCTCCCATTTGGCTGAGGACAAGCCTCTGGGAAAAGAGGCAGCTCTGAGTCCTTAGCAGCCAATATTCAAAACTCACAGGAGCTAAATAAAGAATGCACCAGCCCAGAAAGGGCATCTGGGCAGGCACCAAGAACACCCACATTGTCCCCATTGTCAAGTCCAACCACAGTGAATGCCTCATAAGTGATGATGGGGTGGGATGGGGGCAGTAAGGAGATAATGGCAGCCTTTCAATCACTCCTAGAACTCCGCCAGCCACAG
>NW_006288615.1:2391470-2392380 GCF_000327345.1 Myotis davidii
CACTGACTGTGTGCTAGCCTCCTCGCCCCCCTCCTCTCCCTCCTCCTCTCTCTCTCTCTCTTTCTCTCTCTCTCTTTCTCTCTCCCTCTCTCCAGTCTTAATAATTAAGACTCCAGGTCTGCCAGTCCAAGAGTGATAGGATTCCTTTCTTTGTGAAATACAGCATTCAAACCTGCTCCTCCCCCAAAACCTGCTCCTCTCCAAAACCTGCTCCTCCCCCAAAACCTGCTTCTCCCAAAAAACCTGCTCCTCCCCAAAAACCTGCTCCTCCCCCAAAACCTGCTCCTCCCCAAAAACCTGCTCCTCCCCAAAAACCTGCTCCTCCCCAAAAACCAAACCGATCTACACTCTTCTCTCTTTTTTGAGGGCATAAGGCAGAGGGTTTTCAAGCAGTACCTAAAGTAGGGATAAAGAACTATACTTCTCTACTTGGGTACAGAGCAGTCCAAGTAAGACCCCAGAGGGTTAATATAGTGTACAAGTTGGAGAATTATGATGTGTTCCAACCATAAAGTGAAAGAAAGGATGGAAGGAGATGAGGTTGGAGACAGGGGTCCCAGGCTGTGCTCACATGGAAGTCATTACAAAGCCTCTCTTTCCCACACTCCCTCTTCACTCTCTTTCTCCCTTTCATCAGGTTCACCTATTTGCTTTAAAAGAACTCCTCAATTGAAAATTGAAAACAGCCCTAACTGGTTTGGCTCAATGGATAGAGCGTTGGCCTTCGGACTGAAGGGTCCCAGGTTTGATTCCGGTCAAGGGCATGTACCTTGGTTGCAGGCACATACCCAGAAGGGAGTGTGCAGGAGGCAGCTGATCAATGTTTCTCTCTCATTGATGTTTCTAACTTTCTATCCCTCTCCCTTCCTCTCCCTTCTCAATAAAATATATTTTTTAAAAAAAAGAAAAT
>NW_006288615.1:2392656-2395325 GCF_000327345.1 Myotis davidii
TGTGTTCATTTTAGTCATCAAATAATTGTTCTCATCATTCAGTAAATTAAGATATTAGTCCTGCCTGGGGTAAACATTCGTAATAATTTGAGGCCTATATTTCTTTTTCTTTTCTATTTAGAAATTTGAGGCTGATCCAGTTGAATTATTTGAAATTCCAGTAAAGGAATTAACATTTGACCAACTCCAGTTGTTAAAGGTAGTAATAATAGCATAAAATGTAAATAATCTTTTATTTTAAGACTATTTGTATCTGTCTGTATATGGTAATGTTCTCTGCACCTGGAGATAATATAGTCAGCATGCATAGAGTATATGCTTTGGTTTTCTGTTCTATTAGGAAGAATGGGTTTGTGCTGATCTATCTTCTCTGTTTTCATGAACCGCCTTGGTTTTTGCATACATCAAGGATCTAGATCAGTAGTCGGCAAACTCATTAGTCAACAGAGCCAAATACCAACAGTACAACGATTGAAATTTCTTTTGAGAGCCAAATTTTTTAAACTGAAACTATATAGGTAGGTACATTGTTATTAACTTAATTAGGGTACTCCTAAAGCTTAGGAAGAGCCACACGCAAGGGGCCAAAGAGCCGCACGTGGCAGTTTGCCAACCACGGGATGGTGGTGAGATTAAATGAAGGGATGTGCAGGTGTTCAGGGCCTGGTCACAGGAGTTGGGTGGATGGTGGCCAGTGACAATGTGAAGATCGCACTTGAGCTAAAGCAGTGGGTCTCAACCTTCTGGCCCTTTAAATACAGTTCCTCATGTTGTGACCCAACCATAAAATTATTTTCGTTGCTACTTCATAACTGTAATGTTGCTACTGTTATGAATTGTAATGTACATATCTGATATGCAGGATGGTCTTAGGCGACCCCTGTAAAGGGTCGTTCAACCGCCAAAGGGGTTGCGACCCACAGGTTGGGAACCGCTGTTCTAGAGCAAGCATGTCAAACTCTCGGCCCGCGGGCCACATGTGGCCCACACCGAACATTTTTGCGGCCCAGCCAAAATAACGGCGTGAGCAGTTATTTACAATTATGAAAGGAAATAAGTCTCCTGTCAGATCCAGAATTACTGACATTCACCTTGGGTCAGTTTTTAAAGTAATCCCTGCAAACAAGATTTCCCCCCAAACAAAGCAGGAAAGATAGTAGCAGAGAAGAGATGCCAAGTGTCAGGAAGAAAACATTAATTTTATCATGGTTCTTGTTGTTTTTTATACTATACTTTTTGAAATAAGCCTATGTTTCTATGAAAATTGAAGCTTTTGTTTTTGGGGGTCCCACATAAACTTAGACCTTGTTTATATGGCCCATGTTAGCCTTTGAGTTTGACATGCTGGTTCTACAGTCTCCTTACAGCGGAGCCCAGTAGTGTGAGTTTGGTGCGGTGGGGGCAGGCAGGCTTGGGTCATATTCTCCTTCAAAGTTCAGTACTGTAACCTGGGGCAGGTTCCAGAACTAGTGAATTGGTAGGTTTCCAAATGTCAGGAGGCATTTTAAGAGTGATCTGATAAGTGGATTATGAATTTACTTGGTGCAAATTTCAGAAAACCAAATTCAAAATGGTAATAAGGAGGTTATCTCACATAACAGTGGAACAGTTGGGAAGAGTCAGGGCTCCACAAAGTCAACGGTGCCATCAGAAAGCCTGGACAGGACTTTCCCAGCTTTAATCTCTGACACTCTCAGCAGAGGGCAGGCTAGTCCCTCCTGTGGGCAGGCAGCTGAAGAAGCTTCCAGAATCACAGCCTCATATCCTGACAGCCAGAAACAGGGAAAAGGCTACCTCCACTTTATGTCTCCCTTTAAAAAAAAAACACACCAACTTTATTTATTTATTTTATTTTTTCCTTATCCAAGGATATGTTTTAATTGATTTTAGAGAGAGGGAGAGGGAAACAAACAAACAAACAAAAAACAGCAGTGTGAGGGAAGATCATTGATCGCTTGCCTCCCATACACACACCAATGGGGGACAAACCCACAACCTAGGTATGTGCCCTGAGGGGAAATCGAACCTACAACCTGGGTGATGCTCCCAGGCCAGAGTCTGTGTCTCTTCCTGAGTTAAGAAACTCTTTTCAGGAGCCCCTTTCCTTGGCACACTCGCCCTCTCATTGGGATGATATGCCCCTGAATTGGGCTTCTTGCCCCTTTATCTTAAGCAAATTAATAGCATAGGGGTTGGATTATCATGGCGGGATTAGATCCATCTACTAGTAGATCCATCCCCTCTCTCTTCCCCTGGCTGGGGCTGGGGTTGCTTCTGCCCTGGACAAGGCTGGGCAAAGGAGAGGAGCAGCTAAATTAAATGGGACCCCTGCCAGGAAATAAACGAGAGTGGATTGGGAACAGGCCAGAGTGTTTTAAAAGGCGATATGGTAGCCAGTGCGAGATAAACCTCAGTGCCCAGAGCTGTTGGCTTAGAGCAGTGGTTCTCAACCTTCCTAATGCCACGACCCTTTAATACAGTTCCTCATGTTGTGGTGACCCCCAACCATAAAATTATTTTCTTTTTTTTTAATTTAAATCTTTATTGTTCAGATTATTACACTACTCTATTTTCCCACCATAACTCCCCTCCACCTAGTTCCCAACCCACCCTCCGCCCTCACTCCCCACCCACTGTCTTCTTTCATAGGTGCCCCATTTTTGTCCCGT
>NW_006288615.1:2397289-2410824 GCF_000327345.1 Myotis davidii
AAGGGTCTCCCAAAATTCACGCAAAAGTAATTTTGATAGGAAACACAGGTTTATAATTAAAAATTTTAAATTTTTATTGATTCATAAAGTATACAGTATAAGGTTATGTATGGAATAGCATATCGGGTAAATGGATTATCATGTCGCGATAGTGAGCACCATTAACTGTTATTGCCTGAGAAGTCACATTTTCAAAGAAGAATGGTCCGATGATGCCTCCAGCCCCAAATCCACACCAAATAGTGACACATTGTGGATATTTTGCCCGATATGCTATTCCAAATATAACCCTATACTGTATGCTTTATGAATCAATTAAAAATTTACAATTTTTAATTATAAACCTGTGTTTTCTATCAAAATTATTTCTTGCGTGAATTTTGGTACACCCTTTATTTTCATTGTTACAAATTGAACATAATTAAAGCATAGTGATTAATCACAAAAACAATATGTAATTATATATGTGTTTTCCAATGGTCTTAGGCGACCCCTGTGAAAGGGTCGTTCAACCCCCAAAGGGGTCGCGACCCACAGGTTGAGAACAGCTGGCTTAGAGGCTGGAGACTTGTTGGCTTAGCCACTGAAAACCACCCTGAGGGTGTGAGAGTCAGTGTGTGGGGGTGGGGGAGCACTGTAGGGGGACGCCGAGTCATCTTGAGTTTTGTAGCTCGGCTCTCAGACCCTCAAGAAGGGAAACCGGCAGTTTGGTGTCCTCAGTCCAGACAGTGGCAAAGTCTACTCTCTGGGAAAAGATATTTCTAGAATTTTCTTTCCTAAAGATGCCTCTCAGCATCTCACCAGTGAAGGATGAGGCACTAAAAGCAAGAGGCTGCTTCCCCTCTCCCTTCGGGCACTGCACGTAGTAAAACTCCCACTGTAGGCTATCTTTTGGGGAGCCAGGCTTCCTCTTAGCTGCTGGGGGTCCTTGGGGTAGGAGGAGGAAATGTGAAGTGCCAGCACCACTAAGCCAATAGAGGGGAGAGAGAGAGAGAGAGAGAGAGAGAGAGAGAGAGAGAGAGAGAGAGAGAGCGCGCCAGTGGAGAGCATAAGCACCTGGTACTTTGCATAAGCACCTGGTACTTTGCATAAGCTCATTGGAGCCTGAAGGGAAAAACAAGTCTGCTGGTGGCTGTATTTGGACAGAAGGAAGAGTGGATGCAGAAATGGAAGAAATTAGAATCCTAAATAATGTTTTTTCAACAGGAGGACCTTCGCTGCTAGACTCTCACCACTGAGGCTCTAAAACTGGAGACCGCCAGCATTCTGGTGTCATGAAGTACTGTGTAAACTAATGGCTCTGTTCTTGTTTTTCTTTCAGATCCAGTTTCCATCAGGGATCTCTCTTGTCACCAAAATAGAACAATAAAAAAAAAAAATTCTGTTCTTGACTGTGTTCTACCCAAGACACAACAGGTGGACTTGGTAGGGAGGTAAGCGGATTGGGGGGCAGGGGTTGGGGGGGAAGGGCTGGTGACTTTCGGAGCCCTAGGTAAACCAGGCTGGGATCCTGCTGTTCCTGGGATCCTGCTGTTCCCAAGTGGAGGCAATTTTCTCCACTCACAGAACAAATCATTTCAGATTCTTCATTTTAAAAACAGGAGTTATACTAGTTAATTCAATACCCCTAATATAACTAGTCAACTCTACTTCCGTCCAGTGGTTAGTGGGAACAGGAGGAATGCGCTGGCCCCTTTCCAGGCTCGCACCTGAAGGAGAGAGGCCCTGTGCCTGGGAACACTGCGTCTCTGGGACATGGCTTCATGCAGCTTCACCTGTGAGGGGGGCACAGGGGCAGGGCGAGGCAGGGCCTGGAGCCTGTGATCCGTCCTGGTGACTTCACTGAACTCAGCCAGAGCCTGGCTCCTGAGCAGCTGAGGCAGGGGTCTTAGTTCAAGGTGATCCCAGGAAACACCAGTAGGGGAGAGGCTGTGAGACAGGAGGTGCTTAGTCTGCTGGGGCAACTCTGGGAAACAACACACCTCAGAGAAATTCCAGCCCAAGGTGATGGCTTACATACCCATCCTGTTAGTCATCCATTAAGGACTGGGTGGGGTGGGGGAGTGCGAGGGGGGGGGACAGCCCTGAACTCAAGGAAAGGAGTGCACAGAGCCATGCACATGTGACCTGCTGCGCCTCTGACAGCTGCTCAGGCTAGAACCAGGACAACCGTTGTGGAGGCAGGAGCAGCACAGGTGTGACTGGCAGGTGGGCCAGGCCAGGTACCAAGAACCCAGAGCCCACCCACCACCTTCCAATCCCAGGATTTCCTTTCCTAACAGGCACTCGGGAGAGGGAGCCCTTGGAGTGACAGGAACTCTTCTCGGATGCCAGCCTCCCAAAGGAAAGTGCTGACTTTGGGTGGAGTGGGGTCATGTTTGGGTCCCGTCTGCAGGTCAGGGTGGAAGGGCCCCATGGCCGCTGCTTCTGATCAGCCTGGCTCTTCTGAAGATACTTAGTTCAGAAGATACTTACCTTCTGAAGATACTTACTTTTTCTGGCATATTAATTAGGTCCCCTTTTATTGGGAATGTTGGACAGTCTAACCCAAACTGGTCTGAGCAAAAGAGAACATACTGCCTCCTATAGAAGTCAAGAAAGAATTCTGGTGCAGTTGTGGCTTGTTCCAGGGGCTCAGGCCATGGCCCAGAACCATGTCTCTCCCTGCTTTTGCAGACTCAGTTCCATGCTCAGGCAGGCTCCTTCTCCAGGAGGCCAGATGGCTGCAGCAGCAACAGTCCCACACTCTGAAGGTCAAGTCTGGCAGGGAAGGCAGCTTGTCTCCCAGCAATAAAGGGCCTACCATCGGGCTCTGAGTAGGTCCTGTGTCCCTCCTGGAACCCATGATCTGCTGAGGGGAATGCAGTGCTCTGATCAGCTTTGGACTTGAAGGTCCAGCCCATTGAAGGTGTGAGGGCTAAGAGTAGGGAAAAGACAAACACAGTAATTTTTTGATAACCTGTTACCAAAAGAAATGGGAGTGGATGCTAGGCAGCTATAAACAGCAGACATCTACTCCAGATGGGTTTGGGCCCCGGGACCAGGGCCCTGATGCTATCCTCCACCTCTACCCAATCCCCTTCACCCCTCTCCCCCACTCCTTCACCCCACCAGAGTGAATGCCTGAGTAACCAAGCCAAGGATTCACAGTAGCCTGGAGGCATGGACTCCTAGTGGTTGAATTCCTCAGAGCAGTGGTGACCTGGGCAGTACTACCCTCCCACCTCAAGAGGAAGGTATAGGCAGTGCTGGTTATCATAGTGACTGGGGGATACTATGGGCTGTTAGTGATGAATGCCAAGTATGCAATGCCCAGAACGGATCCCATGCCACCGATTTATTCCAAAATGCCCATTCTCATTGGCAATCACCACTATTAGGACTCATCTGTGGATACTCCCTTACACTACCCTTGCATTGTACTTGTCATGAGGGAAGTTTAAAGTAGAAAGAAGCATAACCAAGTATATTTCTGAACACAGTGCCATAACTAAGGCTGCCATGGCTGTGAGTTTGGAGGTAGCCTGGGCATCTTCACTAGGCTGGACTCAGACCTTGGCTCTGAACATGGCCTCCAGACTATCAGATCTGTCTCACTGGCCCATCTTAGGGTAGGAGAGGTACCCAGGGTAAGGCTACAAGAGGTGAAAGGCCGAGCCAAGTCGAGATGCCCCATCCTCCTGCAGGTGCCCATCTTGTCCACCCAGCTCATTGGTGCCAGGAGCCTAGGACCAGCGGAAGGTCCTGAGCTTTTCTGATACTCTGTGGTCTCCACTCTTACCACTGGCCATGGGGCCTGATGGGCTACAGTAACCAGGATCCAGGAAACTGAACTAATAAATCCAACCATAGGCTCAGGTGATACACCAAATGCAGCCTCTTCCGCCTCCTACCTGGGTCCCAGGCACAGTGCCATGTTGGACAGGGCAGTAACTCAGGCCTCTAGTCACTGGTAACCATAGGAGTTAGAACGGCTCTTCATGCTGCTATTGTAAGTTTTGGCTTCACCAGGATACTCAATAGGACCCTCTGGTCCCAGGCAACTCCTCCTCTGTATATGCAGGGACAGCATATACATTAATAATATGTAGGTAATAATAGATATTGTGACACCTCACACAGCCAGTCACGAAGACTTGGAGCAAGAATTTGAACTGGCAATGTACCCTTGTCAGCATCCCAAGATGCATTCTTAGCCAAAACCAGGATGAATCAAGCCCTAAACTGGCAAAAGGATTGGGACTGCGAAGCCTTGAGGCACCTCCTAGCTAGGAGTGTAGCCCCAAAGCTGCCACGAAGAAACGTATCCAAGGAAGAGAGCCAATTGGCCTCAGCTGCAGGGCTGAGGGAAGGGAGTCTGAACTCCCCCAGGAGGTTGAGAGCTAAAGAGCTTGGTTAGGGTCTGGGTGATTGATCCCAGTTAAGGAGTGCATACAATAGGTGAGTGGGAAAGCCCACTTCCACTGCACTAGGGTGAAGGGTCTGGGTTGATCAGTTGACTGTCTCTTTTATACCTTCCTCTCTTCACCCCTCCACTTTTTCTGTCCCAGTGCTTTTGCCTGCCCAACTCCAGTGCTCAAGAGTAAACTACTTGCACCATGTTCTGTTTATACCCTCAACATTGGTATCTGGACTGGATAATGGCACTGGGGTTTAGTTTAGTTTTATCTTATGGTGCTCTATTCTGTGGCTGTGGCAGAAGGTGCCTTCAATGCAGTGGTAAGGCATCTTCAAGGAGGTGGTGTGCATGCCAGATTCCTGAGGCTATAATTGCTCAAAGACCCCTAGGCTCCCAGGAGGCCCCTGGGTGAACCCCTGGAGCTGGACAGAACTGAGGAGAAGGGGAGAGAGGATCATTTGGGGGTCCACTTTGCACCTTTGGTGATTAATATTTCATACATCTTTGGGAGCATTGCTTTGCCTATAAGAACAGCAAAAGGAAAATCGTTTGGTTCTGATGGGATCAGGAATTGATTTGGCATAAGAAACTTCAACTTTCTTGTCCATCTCCCTTGTCCATCTTATTTGGCAAAACCACACCCTGGTTAAATCCAGTTTTCTGTCTCAGCAGCTGAACTTGGGGAAGCACAGCCACATATGACACCAGAATCACTTTTCAAACCATGAACTTAAGCTCCAAGTGGGCCTCAGTGCTGGCGGGGATTAAATCACCTCACGAAGCACCCTCAGCTCTTTGGACTCAGGTGCACACGCAGAACCTGCAGCAAAAATTGTGCTGTAGCCACCACAGGTCCTCACTCAAGTATGAAGAGATGGAAAAGGAAGCCCATCTACGTGTGGGACTAAATCCCATACAAACACCAAACAGCCAGACTCCACCTGCCCTCCCCCTACCCCCCAACACTGCCCACTGGGCTACAAAGGGATTCAGAACATGCTCCCCAAGATGTGTCACATTGGCATGTGAATTCTTTTGAGCTGAAGGCAACTGAGACCCTGCGGGCTCAGGAGAAGCATTTCCCTTTCCCTTCAAGAATTTAAATGTGGGGCCTTGTCCATAATAACATTTATTACCAGAGATAACTTTCTATAACCTTTCTCATAAGACTAGGCAAACTTCCAATTACTGAACATCTGCTCCTCTTATTGTCCTTTGAATGACCTCCCTCCCCAGGTGTCTTACCTCACCCCTAACTCAGAATGTCATATCTACTCCATTTTCCCTTTCCGTCTCTGAACCTCCCATGTCTGTGATTCTCATGTATGTGGGGTTTCCATCTGTACATACGTAATGAAATGCAGTCATTGTCTCTTGTTAATCTGTTTCACGTCTATTTGATTATTAGACGAGCCAGAAGAACCTGGAAGAGTAGAGAGAAATTTCTTCCTCTCCCATAGCTGCCCTGCCCCTTCCCACAAGACCACTCCTTGGGGCAAGAAGAGGCTGCAGAGCACGGAACAGTGGCCCTTGGTATTGGGAATCAGGACGCATGTTTATCTCATGCTAACCAGCTCCCAGGAAACCTGCAGGGGAGACTCCACACACCCATCCGAGAATCCTCCCTGGCTCTTGGCAAACGGGCCTTCCCCCACCCCCCACCCGCAGCTGCCGGGGAATGCAATGTGCCTCCTTTCTCTTACTTCTCCTGTACTGTTCACATGGAGCAGGGAACACAGAAAGACTTCATTCACAGGCTCCATCGCTTGGCCCTCTACTGAAAGCTTTCTGAAAATGCAAATTCCTCAGACTGGATTCTTTTCAAACGCTTTCAACTTCCGTATTCCCACTGAAAGCAGTTAAGCAGATCAAGACTTCCCTGGCTAGAGGCTCCTTAAAGATCATATTTACATTTAAAGGAGAAACTGAACTGGCCAGAAAGCAGGTTTTCAGGCTGTGAAGTCAGGCTTGATGACTGCAAGGTGGGAACAGTTTCTAGGGCGTCACGCCATTGGGAGTGTGCCCGTGTGAAACCCCCATTTTGCTGCCTGTGCCCCACCCCCACCTCGGCCTCACTCCCTTCAGTCTTCTTCAGTGCGGCCCTGCGCTGGTGCTGACATCAGTCCTGGACGACTGGGCGCTCAATAAGACAGGGCTGTTACCCATCAGACACTCAACCCAGTGACCTGCACAAGTCTCTACATGAGCCAACTCTCCCCTCCCGGAGGCCCTGGGTCTGCCTGTGCCCTTCACCTGACAGGACCAGGAGATTCTAGTCTCCGTCCCTCTCCAGAAAAACAGACTCCCATCAGGATGACTTGTGTCCATAAGCATTGGGCATTTTAAGCCTTGTATTTCTGCCCCCACACACCTCTTCCCACTCCTCCCCTAGCCCCAACTTGGCATTTCAAAGAGTAGGTTCCTTCTGCCTTGCTTCTGGCTCCACTTCTAGCCAGGTTTCCTGGAGTGCCTCTCCTTCTCCAGAGGCCCTCCCTGGAGGAGGGGTACCCTCTCCTCCCTCCTCCCTCAGGCGCCAGATAAGATTCAAACTGAGATCACTGAAAATGACAGGATTCCTTCTCTCCTCTCACTACCTTTTACACCCCCAAGATTACTTGGTTAAAATGGACATTTTCCCTCCCTTGATTACATAGGGTTTCATAACATATAATTGATACTTGCTCTTTTCACTTCTCAATGAAATCTTTCCATGCAATATCTCATTTTTAATAGCTGCATGGTGTCCCATCGTCTGTTTCACAATCAAAGAGACAGTGGGGCTCACCATAGGGCTGACTCATTGTACTAAGACTATTGGCTGCGATATTAGGCAGACTCATTTCCAGGGAAGAGCTCCATATGGCTTGGACAATATGGGAAACAATGGCCCGTGGCCTGTGAAGTCTACAGCTAGAATAGGCTTTAGGGTGGGCTTGCTCCAAAGATCTCATTTCTTTCTTTCTCCCCACTCTGCCTTCCATAGTCAGTGTCAGACTGAGACTGACTCTCCTTGTGATTGTAAGAGAGAATGCCACTCCAAAATCAGCCACTTTGGCATAAGGATTATTTTGATCTAAAAACAACTAAAACACAAAAAGATTACCCAAGAACAGCTGAAGTCATTAAACTAGCAGAAAGATTATGAGTGACTTGGGGCCATTTTCCTACATTGGTGCATCTGAGGACGATGTAGGAGCATCTTGAAGTCATAAGACTAGTGCATGCTCTAGATGTGTAAGGTTGTGCACAAGAATGCTTTTTATAATTGCATGAAAGTTCACAACATTAGGGCACTGGCTAAAATAAAGTATGGTTAATCATACACATAGAACTACTTGGTTTTTTGAAACGACAATGTCAGACCATAGATGTTGACATCAAAGGATATCCAGAGTCTATGGTCCAGGGAGAAGAGCAGGTGCTGTGAGCATAGAGAAGAGACTGTGTCTAGTTTGTGTCATAATTCTTTATAAAGACATTTTGTAAGATTTTACTTGAGCCAAACAAAGAATTCATGTGGAAGCAAGATCTCATCAGACTAAAAAAAAAAGCTTCATTAGAATGATA
The DNA here is from genome assembly GCF_000327345.1 of Myotis davidii. NCBI lineage: Eukaryota > Metazoa > Chordata > Mammalia > Chiroptera > Vespertilionidae > Myotis > Myotis davidii. The sequence goes on from NW_006288615.1 coordinate 2,405,256, forward strand.
TTTTGCAGCTTCTTTATGCATTTGGAATTGAGGAGGGAGCACAAATAAGATTATATGAAGGTGTCAGAAAGCAGGCATTTGCAGAACCCATTCTGACTGAATCCTTGATTGGTCTCTCTCAGCAGGCGAGGCACTGGTGGGGAGCTGGCCTGAGCAGGTAGTGTTATCAGAAGATTAATATTGAATATCTCAGGCACCTTGTGAACAGTGATCATGAAGTCACCCACTGCCCATATCCTCCAAATATGCATACTTTCTATATCTCATCACCCAGGGACTTAGGGCCTGCAGAATGTGCAAGAATGAGACATGTAGGTACAGGGGCAGGGAGCCATGGTGAGTGGGGACCCCCAGGTCCACATCATGGACACAGCTGACATTGTATTTGATATTCTATAAAGGGGTGTTCCTTCTGAGCCTTATCCCGTGATAACCACCCTTTGATCCGTTCTTACAGGAAGTGTGCCTGGCTGAGTGAGATTGGTACATTCATGTCCTGGGGAAGGTGAAGCCCCCACTCAGCTCTTAGAGACCATGGCCACTTCCTGGCCATTCTCTGCAGAGGCTCTAACTTGATCCGACCAAACCGATTTTAAAGGAGGACCAAGTTGAGTGGCTTCGAGGTCACCGCCATATGCTCCTGTTCCCCTCCCTGCTCCAGAGACTCAGATGCTGCCAGGTCCCCATGAAGTCACCTTGAGGCCATGAGCAGCGTGCCAGGTGCAGACCCCTTTCCAAGTTTGCATGCTGAGGCTGCATTTTGCCAACGCTGTCCTGGGCTGAAGATGCAGAAGTGCCGTTCCTGCTCTGGGTAGCTTGTCACCTGCTCCTGGATGCCAAGCAGAACTGGCTGGTCCCCCACTTTGCACAGAGGTTCTTGCAGTTGTTCCTCCCCGTCCTCTGCCACATGCCCCTCGGTGCATGGCTGGGGGTGGGATGGGGTAGCATGTCTCAAGCACGATCTGAATATAGATGTCTGCTGATGGAGGACTGCCCCCTGCCCCAACTCCCTCAGCCAGTACAGGTGTGCCCTCGGGGGCTGCCCACCTCTCCTCCTAATACCACTGGCCCATCCTGCGCTGGGCAAGGATACAGTAGGGCTTAAGCCACGGCCTACGGTTTCCAGCGTTTCCTCCCACCCTTCTTCTTCTTCTTTTTTTTTAAAAAATATGTTTTTGTTGATTTCAGAGAGGAAGGAAGAGGGAGAATCAAAGATGAGAGAGAATCATTGATTGGCTGCCTCCTGCATGCCCCCTGCTGGGGATTGAGCCTGCAACCCGGGCATGTGCCCTAACCAGGAATCGACTGTGACCTCCTGGTTCATAAGTCAATGCTCAACCACTGAGCCACACTGGCTGGGCTCTCCCACCCTTCGTAACAAACAATCATTAAACCCTTAAAGTTCAGGTAAAATTGAAATGCTTGACCCCCTCATGAGCACCAGCTGTCACGGAGATCTGCAGTCCCAGTGCCCTGAGGGGAACCTGCCGGGAGACAGGGAAGGGGAACAGACTGTCCCACCCCAAAATGGGTCTCTTTGGCATGTGGATGATTTTCAGCCCAAAGCCATTAAGACCCAGCAGACTCAAGAAAACCTTTTTACTTCCCCCTAACTGCCTGAAAGAATGTAGACAGTGGGCCTGTACCAGTAAGAGAGCGATTATCAGAGATAACATATTTTGTATCTGAAAAAAATCTGCTTAGCAGGGAAAATAGCTGATTGCCAAACATCCATTCCACTAATCTTCCTGTGAAGCCCAGGCCCCTACCCCTTTCCTCAGCTGAGGATGGCTTACATGCCTCAATTGCCTTTGAGTCTCACCTCTTTGTGGGGCTCCTGTATCGATACAATTAAATTCGTTTTTCTCCTGTTAATTTATCTTATGTCCTTTTTATTATTAGAACAGCCAAAGAACCTGGAAAGGAAGCAGGGGAAATGTTTCTGCCTCCATCGCGAGGATCTGAACTCATAGCACAGTGGGGCCCTGTTTGGTCATCCAGCAGCCAGGTCCTGGCCCCTTGTCAGAGCCAGTCCCAAACTTCCTGCCATACTTCACCCAGCCCAGCCTCATTCCTCTGTGGGGTGCCAGCAAAGTACAGTCTGGGTGGGCATAAGCACAGAGGGTGCCTGGGGTGCTCCCTGAGGGCTCCCTCAATTTCCTTCCCCTGCAGGGTCTCCCTTGCATTTAAGATCTTCCTCCCATTACCTGGCTCCCCAAGAAGCCCATAAAATCTCCCCAAGTCCCACATTTTTTGTAGCTCCCAGAACAATTGTCTTAGGGGAGAAGAGGGAGTGTGGAGGGAGAAAAGAAAGTTAGGAAAGAAGAAAAGAAAGAGTGATGAAAAAAGAAAAGGTCAAAGGTAGGGACAGGGAAGGAAGAGAAGGGAAAGAAGGGGGAGGAGAGAGGGAGGAGGTAAGGGAAGAGATGGGGACGGCGAAGGAAGAAGGGAAGGCGAATAGGATGAAAGAAAGGGAGGAAAGAGGAGAAAGGAGAAGGTACCAGCCACTAGACCAGTGGTTCTCAACCTGTGGGTCGCGACCCCTTTGGGGGTCGAACGACCCTTTCACAGGGGTCGCCTAAGACCATCCCGCATATCAGATATTTACATTACGATTCATAACAGTAGCAACATTACAGTTATGAAGTAGCAACGAAAATAATTTTATGGTTGGGGCACAACATGAGGAACTGTATTTAAAGGGCCGGAAAGTTGAGAACCACTGCACTAGACGAAGGTTATTCCTTGTTTTCCAAATCAGTACTTCTCCTACCAAGTTCTGCTTAAGTGAACATAAAGAAGCAAATTGTTTCAAAAGTCCTAGTTTCACTTTATATCTCTGTTGAAAACCAGAGAAATCAGAAAGGCCTATTTGTATTATGATATTTTCTAGGTCATGGACAGAGAGGAGGAAAAAATATTCTTGGCATACAGCCTTTTTTTTTAAGGTCTTTGTAGTTTCCTGTTAATTAATACCTGAACCATCACCATGTAAATAATGAGGGTAAATATAAACTTCACTGGCCCTGGACTCTGACCTTTGTTTAACACCCACCCCCTCTCTGATCCATCCTCTATCCCATCACTGGAAAAGTTGGAATTGTTAACCTGGAAATTTAGGGCCAGAGAAGAGAGACAGAGCATGTGGGTTTTAGACAAGCCTTGCAAGAAAGTACAAAAATAACAGCACCTCTGAAAGTTCTTCCCCAGTTAACTGCTGTCTTCTCTTCCTCAAAGAGGTGACATCTATAGGGTCAATTCCCTTTCCTTTCGCTTGGTGGGACTCCCATGACTCTGCCACCCTCTCCACTTGTGCCCAGTCAGGCTGTACTTTGCTGGCACTGCCCTGCACCATTTCTTTAGACAAGCATCATTTACAAGTGATTTGCCCAGCCAGCATGGCTCAGTGGTTTAGCGTGGGCGTGTGAAACATGATTTGATTCCCGGCAGGGCACATGCACAGATTGTGGGCTCAGTCCCCAGTAGGGGGCAAGCAGGAAGCAGCCGATCAATGATTCTCTCTCACCATTGATGTGTCTTTCTCTTCCTCTCCCTTACTCTCTGAAATCAATAAAAGTATATTTTAAAAAACAAAAACAAAAAGTGATTTAATGCTTCTACTCACTATTGTTGAGCACACCTACTAGTATAGTTCTGATTTCTCTTCATGTCGGAGTGCTATCTTTAACTGTTTTCAAAGAGGGACTCTATGTGATAAACCTTCTCATCCTTTGAATACCTGACAATGTAACTAGAAATCAAAACTCAGTTTTAAATACTATTCAACGATCTTAAGTCCAGTGTTGCTGTTAAGAAATCTCAAGTCAGCCCTAACCGGTTTGGCTCAGTGGATAGAGCGTCAGCCTGCGGACTGAAGGGTCCCAGGTTCAACTCCGGTCAAGGGCATGTACCTTGGCTGCGGGCACATCCCCGGTAGAAGATGTGCAGGAGGCAGCCGATCGATGTGTCTCTCTCATGGATGTTTCTAACTCTCTATCCCTCTCCCTTCCTCTGTAAAAAAAACCAATAAAATATATTTTTTAAAAAAGAAATCTCAAGTCGATCTGATTTTTGTTCCTTCCTTGGCCCTCTGCCATCCAGCTGCCTAGACTACAGATGTGATCCTCAGTAAATATAAGTTGAGCGACTGAATCACCAAGCAGGTGCTGGAAGCCATCCCTGAGTCCAGTCCAGGGCTTCTTGCTTCAACTCTTGGGCTTTTCCCACCCAAGCTTCTGGATCTCCACCCTGGGCAAAGTCAGTACACAGAGGCATGAGGTCATGTTAACAAAAATATAGGGTCCTTCCCCCAAACATTGGCTAAAACGACTACTGGATGATCAGACTTAGGGCAAGACTACTTGGGTATCTTTGAATCCCCACTGCTTACACACAAAAGGTGCCTGCCCTAGCGGGTTTGGCTCAGTGGATAGAGCATCGGCCTGCAGACTGAAGGTCCCAGGTTTGATTCAGGTCAAGGGCACATGCCCGGGTTCCCAGGTAAGGGGCATGCAGGAGGCAGCCGATCAGTGATTCTCATCAATGATGTTTCTACCTCCCTTCCTCTCTGAAATCAATAAAACTATATATTTTTAAAAAGGTGCTCAACAAAGGTTTGTTTTATTGAATGGACATACAAAGTCTCTAAGAAATGATTCAGCATAACTATAGGAGGCAGGACAGAGGGTAACTAGACCAGCAGATTGAGGGTTTTATGGTAAAGGTGAGAGCTGAGTAGTAATAGGTTCTTGACCTAAGGGGCCTTTGGTGTAATAGATGGGAAGTAAAGAGCCTTGACCATCACTGCAATAACACAGCCACTAACCACATGCAGCTATTTAATTTAAATGAAATAACATGTGAAACTCAGTTCCTCAGATTCACTGGCCAGATTTCAAGGGCTCAATAACAGCCACGTGTGGCCAGTGACCACTGCATTGGACAGTACAGATAGTATGAAGCACATCACAGAAAGTCCTGTTGCACAAAGCTGACCTAGGCCCTTAAAGGAAATGTATTCCTGCCAGTAATAAGTAATGTTGAAATAATGAGTCCTCAATTCATTTTTTGGTACATGCTGAAGGCCCAAAGGGGGGGGGGGGGTTAAATGACAGAGGTAATAGAAGAAGCCCCTGCTTCCTCGCTTTTCTCACTTCCTTGCCCCCTTCTCTGGTGCCTACCACCACCACCACCCACACTCCAAAGCAGCACTGTTGGGGCAGGCCCTGACTAAAAGTCCCACCCCAAGACCGCACAGATTCCTCAGACGTGTCTGCTCCAGGTCTCTAACGTGGGAGGGTATATTTGTTCACATGATCACCGCCCCCCCTTTGGCTATCCTGAACCTAGTAGGTGCTTAGTAAGCATGTGTGGGGTGGCTGGATGAGCGAACGCACGGCTCAGAGTGCCCTCTTCTCCAACAGCCCCGGGGAGGCGCCATCCTTAGAGGCTGGGGGACAAAGCTCCCGCCGCCCGCCCAGCTGCGGGCTGGGGGGTCGGGTCGGGTAGCCCTCGGGGGCGTGTCCTCCCGGGGTGGGGCGCCACCGCCCGGAGAGGCCGGCTGCGGCGG
>NW_006288615.1:2411224-2420887 GCF_000327345.1 Myotis davidii
GGCGGGCGGTGGCTGGGGGAAGGCCCCGAAGTTGGAACTCTTTAGGCCAGCCCCCTGGTGCACCGAGGTAAACTGAGGCCCCGAGCGGGGAGGTGCCTAGCATTGGTCCTCCCAGCTAGCGCGGAGCAGGCCCTGGGCCAGGGGTCGAGCTTGTCCCGGGAGGATCCTGAAAGCATGGGGGACAGTGGCTTGAGAAAGCCGAGGGAACGAACAGAAGGCGGAGGAAGTTGATGGAGCAAGAGGATTGTACTGAGCTGGTCAAAGATCTGGGAGCTGCGGGGAGAGAGGAGTGGGAGGAGATGGGAAAGCCTTGGGGTACACACATTTCAAGGCGGGATTAGGACCGAATTAGGACTGGAGGGCGGGGAACGGTGGTGCCTGGACCTCCTAGGACGCTGCGCAGCTAAGGATGCGAAGGTGGAGAGGCTCAGTGCGTAAGCGCCGCGGGTCATAGGAAGAAGGCAAGGAATAGGTGCTGGGACGTGGAGGTGTGGGGAAAGGGTGTGAGGGACTGACTGAGGACACAGAATTTTCGAGTCCCTCTTGGCTACCCGCCCTGCTTGTGCAGCCACTGCAGTGCCACCTCCCTTCCCTTCACGCTCTCCTGGAGTTTGGGGAGCAGAGTGAGGGTCTTCTTCTGCTGCCATCCACAGAAGAGTCAGAATCTCCTCCCTCCTGGTACACAAGGTTTTCCAGGAGTTTCCAGCGTCCTCGGATTAAAATACAGACCTTAAGTATAGCTGGCTCTGGCACAGCTGGGAGATACCGGAGCATTCTTTGCACTCCCTGCTTCCCCCACCTCCAGCACCTGCTCTTCTCCAAGCCCTCTGGCCTTCCCTCCATTATCTGCCAAACTTTCTTGTGAAGACAGAGGCGGCTGTGCTCTGCCTCCCTGGACACTGCTGTGTTAATCAGCAACCCCGAGGTGCCAGACTTGGGGGGGGGGGCGCGGTTCCAGAAAGGAGAACTGTACCTCTGAAGTCACAAATGTCACAGACCTACCTGCCAGCCTGGCCTGCCTAGGTGGAGGCCATCCCTCTCACCTATAGAACCTGCCCTAACCATCCCCCCCACCCCACCCCCCATGCCCACAGCCCTTTCTGCTGCATCTGTGAGGAAGCCGGGTAAATTCGAAACCACAACCTGCATCCAGAAAGACAGGGAATGTCCTGAGGTGGACTGTCATTCTTATGGTTGGCCTGGCCCCATGGGAGGACATTTTCTACCTTCCCCCACACCCAAGGAGCTGGTGCCTGGAAAAATTCTGAGCCCTTAGTTTCTCCCATTCCCCAGGAAATAGCTTTTAATCCCCCAAAGCCAAGCTTGCTCTGGCCTGCTAAGCTTTTGTATACACATTGCAGTTGCCTGGAATGAAAGCCTTAAAGGCCTGCCTTTCTTTTTTTCTTTCTTTTCCTTTCTTTCTTTCTTTCTTTTTTTCTCTTCCTTCCTTCCTTCTTTCCTTCCTCTCTCTCTCTCTCTCTCTCTCTCTCTTTCTTTCAAGGCCTTTTCTTTCATTTCACCTCCTCAGCTGACCAACCCCATTTCATCATTCAGAACTGGACTTCCTCCTCCAAGAAGTCTTCCCTGACCTCCCTTACTGCTTTACAGGATCAAAAATGAAATCCTCAAACCTACCTCCACTCTCTAGTTTCTTACCAATGGTTTTGTCACTTTTCCTTATGAGTTTAATCACCACTATATTCCCATTTCCCATGATCTTCCTGGCATGCAGAATCCTTACCTCTTCTTAAACACTGAATTGATCTCTACTGCATTAAACTCATTTCTACTTTTATAAAAACACACTAAACAATTTGAAACCTTTTACTAATGACTACAGGTCATGAGCGTGATTATTGTCCACTAATTTATTTGTCCACTAATTTTGTCTGGGCTTTTGCAGTGGGCTCACACATTCATGATGCTAAGGTTTACCTAGCAATTGCGTGTGGCTTTTTAAAGTCTCCCAATCCCCTTCCTCACTACCTCCTGGTTATTCTTATACTTTTGATTGCCTGCCTCTTGACATGCCCTCTTACCCAGCTTATGCCTAACCCAGCTGCCAATGGGTTGAAAAACTAGGAATCCAGACTTTTTAGAACTGGGTGCAAATTAAGAGTAAATAAGCCCCATGTAAAGGAAAACGAACACCGATTTTGTTTTGGCTTCCTGGAGTGTTTTGTGTGTGTCTGTGTGTGTGTGTAACTCCATTGCAGTTACCTTATTCCACAAGGTCGGGGCTCTTAAGTGATCCCTACATCACTTAGGTGATGCTATAATAAGGAAACTAGAATCAGCATATAAGTGTTTTGTATGTGATTATTTAAAAAGATTAAGCCTTTTCATATTAAGAAATAGTTTGAACTAAAAAGCGGGGAAATTACTGCTCCTTGAGTATTTTCTTTGGTGCTATATAATTGTAATTCATATCATGTCATTCTTATCAAGGTAGTTTCCCCAACATGGAACCTAGGTCATAGAGTCTTTGTGAGGAAGAAGTGATATAATATGTATAAAGCAATCCTTATATAAAGCACCCTCACCGGAGATTAAATCTGAAACCTAGGTTTGTGCCCTGGCTGGAATCGAACCCACAACTTTTTGGTGTACAGGACGACGCTCCAGCCAACTGAGCCGTATGGCCAGGGCTGTTTGTGTTTTTGTTTGTTTGTTTGAAGTATAAAAACTCCACCCCCTTTTGCAAATCAGAATCTTTGTTTTTAATCAGACAGTTGAAACGAGGGCAGTTAATAGTTGAAGCTCTTGGTTTGCTTACCTGAAAATCTCTCAGTTGTGTCAAGCACCATGTGACCTGCTGCCTCTGGGACTTTGTGTTCCTTTTAGCAGAAGGAGCCTGGGAGAGACCCGGCCTCCCGGCGCTGTTGGCCTGCTTCTCCTGGGGTCCCTGGAGCCGGGGGAAGAACCCGTTTGCCACCACCTCCCCCAGTGGTCCAGCTCAGGGTGAGTGAGTCGCTTCCTGCTCCTGGACTCTGCGGGCCAGGTGCTTGGGATTAAGAGAGTGGTCACGTGCACAGGGACCTTCGGGAGAGAGAGGACTGACATCCATGGGGCACAGGCCATGTGTTCAGGGTGGGAGTGAGCAGAGTGAGGTGCCCCGGCCACCAGGAGCCAGCACACGGGCTTGGTCAACAGGGGTCTAGCCCCAGGAGTCTCTGCCTAGTGAAGGCAGTATAGGCCAGTGGTCGACAAACGCATCAGTCAACAGAGCCAAATATCAACAGTACGATTGAAATTTCTTTTGAGAGCCAAATTTTTTAAACTTAAACTATATAGGTAGGTTCATTCAACTTTAAATTCACGGTTTTCGTCTTCCGATTTCTTTGCTTCTTCTTTGTAGCCATCTCAAACAGGCACCTAAAAAAATGTTTTATTTTAAAATAAAGCCACCAACACAAAATAATTACAATTCCTAAGTTGATGACAAAAATACCTGTAGGATTTGCAGCTGGTTGGAAAAATACAGGTAACTTTATGCTTCGAATAGGTACTTTTGTCACCCGCGCACGATTTGCGGACACAACTAGCACTAACCACTGCACAATGAGACCGCTGACTGACTGGCTCACTCAACCCGTGCATGAATCGCGTGCGCCTGCCCCACGCTGGGTATCCCACGGCCCGCCTGCGCCGTGTCTCCCGTCGCCCGACCGACCGACACCCCCCACTTCTTCTGCCACTTCTTCAAAATAGACTCACCCAGGCCGAAAACCGACTTCTGCGCATGGGCCACGAAGTTTCAATCGCACTTTCGTGCGCGCCCGCACGTGGTATTTTGTGGAAGAGCCACACTCAAGGGGCCAAAGAGCCGCATGTGGCTCACGAGCCATGGTTTGCCGACCACTGGGATAGGCCATTGACATGGTGAGGCACATAGAGTCAGACCCATGGCCTCACAGAGCAAGTGAGGGGGGGTCAGGGGATTGTCTTAGTCAGAAATGGGAAGATTTGAAGAGGGAGCATTGTGAACAAAGGCTTAACAGATTAATGTCACGCTCAGAAAAGGGACCCCTGTTCCGAGTGCCAGGGTGCGGTGCAGGAGACTGCTGAGAGCGAGGCTGAGGCAGAGAGCTGAGACACTAGCAGCTCTGAGCAAGGGCGTGGAGACGAGGGCTGTGTTTGGAGAGGTGACTGGACTGGGCGGCCAGGGAGCCACCAGAGGCAGACCCAGCTAGGAGGGGACTGCATAGTCCCAGGAGGGACGATGAGGGGCCTGGCCCAAGAGGGGCAGTGTTGGATTGGAGAGGAAGGAGCTCACCAGCCCGGAGCCATTTCTGGGGTAGAATCATCAGGCTGCAAAGGGGAGGCGAGGGAAGAAGGGAAAGGGAAAGATAGATCCACAGAGGTGCTCCGTAGGCTGTGTTTGCTGTGACCCAGAGAGGACTGACAAGTTGTCTACTGCTTCACTACGAGGATACGATCGGAGAAACGCATCCGAGGCGAGTTTGTCGCTGTGCAGACATCATGGAGCACACTCACAAACCTGGAGGGTGTATCCTGCTGCCCGCTAGGGATAGCCTGTGCTCCTGTGCTTTTCAGCTCCTTTATAACCTCATTGACCAAAACGTCGCTGTGGGGCGCCTGACGGTGCTCAGGTTGTAACCAGCTGAATGTACATGATCCCAACTCCAGAGTGTACTGAATAGTATAGCTTTGTTATAGAAAAAGTGAGTAGTGCTTTAAAATGAACTTCTATTGTGTCTCTTTTTTTAAAAAAAAATCATTATCAGTCTTCTATTGCCTAGTAACAAATTACCACAGATTTAGCTGCTTAAAACAACACCCATTTATCCCCTTACACTTTCCGAGGGTCAGGGGTCAGGGCACAGCTTCGTGGGGCCTCCGTTCAGGGGCTCCCACAGCTGCCTCAACGTGGGCCAGCTCATTCCTTGAAGGGGCCCAGGTCCTCCTTCAAGTTCATCTGATTGTTGGCAGAATTCATTTGTTTGCCTCCGGAGGACTGAGGGCCCCGCCTTCTTGCTGACTGTCAGCTCTGAGAGTTCCCTCCCCTCACAGGCAGGTGCTCCTTCAGTCGGGGGAGGGGGGAGGGTCTGGGGGGGGATCCTCAGGCTCCTACAATGTAACATAATCACAGGAGTGACTCTCCATCACCTTTGCCATATAAGGTGCCCAAACAAGGGAGTAACCACCCAGGCATAGTCACAAGTCACCCCCACACTCAAGGGAGGGGATTATGCAGGATGAGTTCACCGAAGGGCGGTAATCTTGGAGGCCACCTGAGAATTCTGCCTAACTGAAAGCTCAACACGTACAAAAGAAGGAACACAAATATTTATAAATCATCTACTTAATCCCATCACTCAAAGTTCCTATTTGGAGTAGGCCCGTTCTGTCCATCCATCTGTCTATATCTCCTTGTACTATTTAAATGTTAAGAAATTCGCTTCTATATCGTATACAAAATCTGCATCAGGTATTTAAAAAATTTAATTGCAAAAAATGGTAACTTCGACCTCTCCATTATCATTTTGGGATATTGACACTGAAACAATCCACAGATCTTGATATTCAGATTTCCCATCATATGGGTGAGCCAGTTAATTCGTTCAATTCCTTTGTTGGACTTCAAATCAGTTAGGATGTAACTGATTTCATTTACAGATAAAGAAACGGTGACTCAAACTAGCACAAGCAGCAGGGGCACTCATGAGCTCACCCAAAGGATGTCTCGGTAGAGTCAGCGTCAGGGCCGCTTGGTTCAGGGGCCCGGTGACGCCATCAAGGTTCTTTCCTTCTCTCTGAGGTGCCACCCTCCTGTTGTTTCATCCCTAGCCTGGTAGCAAGGTCACTGCAGCATTTCCACTAATTATTCCTAATTATCTCCTTAGGATAAAATCCTAGAAGTGGAATTGCTGGGTCAAAGGGTATGTACATTTTTAAGGTTTTGATATGTATTCTGTTGTGTGTTTGAGTAGATAGTCACTGGGGCCAATTTCCTTCCTTTGGTTCCTAGCTTGCTCGCTCCTAGACTCTGTCTTCTGATTGGGTGATTGCCTCTCTTGTGTTTCAGGGAACTTCCGGGAACCTGAGGAGGAGCTGGCGCTGACAGTCATACTTCCCAACGGAGACTGTGAGGATCCTGGAAAGGGGTCGGGAGCCTGTGACGGAGCTGCCCACACTCCCGCTGAGCCCGCTGGAGACTCCAGATGAAGTCTGGACCCCTGGGCTGCTGCAGCTCCTCACTGATGACCGTGGGAGTGCAGTCTCTGCCACACTGACAGATACCAGCCAGGCAGCGGGACTTCCTCAGCTAAGCCCGACCTAGGAAAATGTGTCCTCTGGGAACGTGGTCCCTCCCCCGCCTCCAATTTGGTCACTCTGGTCACAGTGAGGTTGTTTTTCTCCCTCGCCTTGGTTTCTCTGTGCCATTGAGACAGAAGGCAGCCTGCTTTGCGGCTCTGTGGTGCTGTGGCATCCCGTGGTCGTGTGCATGAGCATCCATCACTTCACATGCAGCTGGAAAGAACTCTGGACCAGGAGTTATCAAACAGGGAGAGGGGAGATCTTAGACCTGTCACTCAACCAGGGGCCAGGCTACCCACCTGCAAGCAGCACTGGAAGTGTGTGTGTGTGTGTGTGTGTGTGTGTGTGTGTGTGGCGAGGCTTCACTCTGACTGTGGGGCGCCCCTGGCATTTAGTGGGCATCTCGCGTTGTGTAGGGCAAGCTCCAAAAACAGAATTGTTCTGCTCAAAATGCCAATCGTGGCACCTTTGAGAAATTGGATGAGCCAATCTCTTCCCCTTGTCAAATTCTAGGAAGAGTCCCCAGAGCAGAGAGGGTTGGGGTTCCTGGGACCTCAGCTCCTGAACAAGCCAGAATAAAGACTGCACTGCCCCCTGGGGGCTTGGGCGCCAGAGCGAGATGCTCAGTGTGCTGCTGGCCCAGGACAGAAATAGCCTTGCACAGCCATGCGAAGAAAGAGCCCTCTTTCTTCCTCATGTTGCCATTGACTTTCTGTGCCAAGTTGTTTTGAGAATAGGGCACCAAACAGAAGGAAAGTTGGGTTATGGATTAATGCAAGGGTATAGGACTTGCTCTCAATCTCAGGTCCTAACCCAAGGACAAAGCCGACCCAGCCCAGAGGTGCCGAGTGCCGGAATCCTTTTTTCTCTGGTTATGAGTCAGACAGGGCCAATGATGTTCCCTTAAAAGCCAGGAAGACCACCTGTTCACGCAGAAAAGGAACTCTGCATTACCTCCCTTGTCTTCCTTGCCCGCCAGGAGAAATCCAGCTTTGGAATAGCAAGGACAGCTCCTGCTTTTCCCTGGTAGGAAGTACTATCTAAGGGAAGAAGTTAAATTCATTCATTCATGCGTGACTCACTCAGCACACATGCAATTGTGCCTACTATTTGCCCAGCATTCTGGCAGGTGCTGCATAACTTCCTTGAGTTATTTCTGCCAAAATAACCGTGAAAGTGCCAAAATGTGGAGTGGCAAACCTGTGGCTGGGGGGCTCTGTGATGTTAAAGAGGACCCTCGCTGCTCTGCGCCCCCGTTTCTTTTCTACAACAGGGAGCCTATGGGTGTGAGGGCAGGTAGGATGACAGCTTATTTGGGGCGGTTTGGCAGCATGTGTCACTTTAATAATGCAAAAGTATTTCTCCAATAGAAGGACCCAATTGACTGCCTTCTGTCCAAGAGTGAACTCAATGAATTGCTGTTGATGTTTGAAAATCTGGGGACTGGTATTGTTGAAGCTGCTCTATTTTTCTATTTATCCGTTAATTTCTTTGTAATGATTTGGTTAGACTTTTATTATTTGGTCGGGGGAGGGAGCTTCTCTTAAGGTAGAAAATTGTCTAAGGCAGAAGTCGAAAGGCAGAAGCCTCTGCTGTACTTCAAAACTCAGGAGTTTGTTGCCAATATTTGAAACTTGGGAGATTGCACGTAAAAAGCTTGTTTGGGGAGGGGGGAGGGGTGTGCCGTCGTCGTCTTCATTTTGCTGTGATTCCACCCCCACACCCTTGAGCCCCTTTCTCACCCTCCCCTCTGCTGTACTTCCCTGATACAGGCCCCCGCCTGGGGCTGGTCCTGGTGGGCATTTGAGTTTGCCAGCCTCTGCTATAAAGGGTGCTGTGCACGTTTTTTCATCACTTTCAGTATTTCCTGTGAATATGTGAAGAGAGAGGGTCTTTCCTGACTGAGGTTGGGTTCTGCCTCCCGACGGATAAAGGCCGGACTGACATCCTCCCAGGCCCCTCCTGGCTCCCGGGGCAGGCGGCTCAGAGAAGCACCGTCCTGTTGTCTTTTCCAGCAGATGGAGAGCTCGGTGCTGGGAGGGACCTAGGTGCTGGGCCTCCTCCCCGGCGACTCATCCGAGGCCTGAAAGCTGGGGCGGGCCTGTCTGAGAGTGGAGGCCCCCATTAGGTTAGTGGTGCCGGGAGGTGTTGACGAGGGGCCTCCGTCGGGCCACAGTCTTGGTACTAATCTTTCTAACATGGCAGCTGTACTGCTTCTGACTTGAATCGATTCCTTAGACCTAATAAAGCCAAACAGCGCCTCACTGCTGTCGCATAAAACACAGTGGGTCCTCCCCTTTCTGTCTTGAGGTGCTCCTTCCAGGCGCCCTTGGGCAAATGGTGGGAGGCTCTGAAATAGTCTGGCCTGAAAGTCCGCCCGTCCTGCCCCGAGGGACATCTCTGCAACTTTTCTGGCTGGGGTTGGAAAGTACTTAAAAAGAGATTTGTTAAAAAGATAGTATTTAGCTTGGTAGTTAAGAGGGAGTCTATGTGTGCGTGTGCACACGCACGTTTCACGCGATAAAATGGCCTTAACTGAGCCTCAGAGAGCCCCTTACAGCATTTGTGTCAGTTTCTCTCTTCTCAAAGTATGTGTCCCCAAGATTAACCACACAGAGGAGTTCCTAGGTTGCCCAGCCAAAACCAAGGCAAACCTGCAAAAGGGCCAAGGGCTGCGCCCCCCAACCTGTGGTCTAAACAAACCCCTCGTACCCCAGACAGAACCAGGACCCTCATTGTGAGTCCTGGTTGTAGAAGCTCGGTCCCTTTCTTGTCACCCTGACTTTCTTCTCTCCCTCCCTGATTACCAGGGTCTTCTCAGAGTGGGGTGTTGCCTCGGATCATTGCCCCAACCCCAAACTACTAGTGTCCTTACCCTGACCACCTACACCCCAGGTGTATTGCCGGCTCCAGAAGCCCAGGCTGCCGGGACAGCCACTCCCAGCCCCCTTGCTCCCCGACAGGAGTGGGTCTCACTTTCAGCCTCCACACCTGGTCTGGTCTGAACATGTGCCAGAACCAGAGCAGGCCAGACGGCGGAGCCGGCCAAAGGCCTGGGCCTGAGTGGGCGGGCGGTAGGAACAAGACCTCGGGCAAAGCTAAACCGGCCCTGCCCACGAGAAATCTAACGCCAGGCACACATGTAGCTTTCCATTTTCTAGTAGCCACATTGGAAAAACAAAGTTAAACAGGTGAAATTAATTTTAATAGTGTATTTTATTTAGCCCCAGATGTCCCTATGAATAAAAGCTTCAAGCACCAGCCTGGAGCATCCCCGTGACATAAGATCTGCACTGTTCTATGCCAGACCCTGAAGAGAGCACTTCCCCTCAGAGCAGCCTTGCCAGGAAGGCGGACCTGCCCCCTCTCCCGTCCTCCCCC
>NW_006288615.1:2420923-2427927 GCF_000327345.1 Myotis davidii
CACAGGGCCACCACCAGCGCTAAGTGGCAGAGCAGGGGCTTCTGGCTCCCACGCCGGCTCTTTCCACCTCATCGCACTGTAGCTCAGAAAGCAATCAAGCCTGACCTTGACAGTTGGGCGGAGGCCTCCGATGACCCAGGATTTAAATGCCAGGAGGCTAGGGGTTTGGGGGTAGGGGTTGGTGCTCACAAGGCGCACACCCCTTCCCGAATTCCTCGCCTTCTGCGGAGCACTGTGACCACGAGAGGGCGCCGCATCGGGGTCCCGGAGATGCTCCGACAAAGCTCAGAACTGAAATCCTGTTGGAGGTGGGCACAGGGCAAAGAACACGGTTCCCTCCCGTCGCCCTTACAGCACCCCGACCGAGCCCCTGCCTGTGTGAGCCCTCGGCTGTCCTTGTCGGGCTCGGAGACGTTGTGTGGCGCTCCTAACGCTGAGGGAGGGAGTTGTTTACATACAGAGCCCCTGGTAAGAACTCTCTCTGTGGTTTTACCAAGTCCCAAGTCTTCGCTGAAAATAAATAGAGCTTGTATGGGAGAGGGCAGGGGTTCCCAAGACATAGGTCTCGATTCTAGCCTGTGTCAATAACTGACTGACACTGAGCCCTTGAGTACTTCCTTGTTCAGTTGGAACATAGACCAAGAGACATATAGCTGTCGTGGGGTAAAAGCTGTGGTTCTCAACCTTCCTAATGCTGCGACCCTTTAATGCAGTTCTTCATGTTGTGGTGACCCCCATCCATAACATTATTTTCGTTGCTACTTCATAACTGTAATTTTGCTACTGTTAAGAATCGTAATGTAAATATCTGATATGCAGGATGTATTTTCATTGTTACAAATTGAACATAATTAAAGCATAGTGATTAACCACAAAAACAATGTGTAATTGTATGTTTTCCGATGGTCTTAGGCGACCCCTGTGAAAGGGTCGTTCGACCCCTAAAGGGTCGCGACCCACGGGTTGAGAACCACTGCTGTAAGGAGACACGTAGTGGAGTAGGCAAGGAGTGTTTCCTGGAGGAGGTGCTGTTTGAGACTCAAGACAAATCATATTAGACAGAGGGGGCGAGAGGATCCTTGAAGACAGAAGGAAGTGCAGGTACCAAGGTCAGAGACAAGATACATAGCCTCATGGCCCCTCTGGGAGTCACAATAGTTCTGGTGGATGCAGCATGGCAGCCAGGGCAGACGGCTGGGCCATGACGGTGGAAGGTAAGCAGGGTTGGGTGAAAGCCCCGGAGCAGCTCGGAGGGGAGACTCCTTGCCTTCCTGGTTTCGGGCAGTGCTTTCGGCTGGCTGTGAGGGCGGACTGGAGAATTGTGAGACAGGAGACCGGAAGTCAAGGCTGCTGGAAGCTGCCGCAGCTGGGAAAGAAGAAGGGAGGCCACCCGTGAGTAATGGAGCGAGGTGGGAAAGGGACTGGTCTGAGAGAGTAAGGAGACCAGGTCCGGTGCAGACCAGATCACGGTGCCCCTCAGGGTCCTGCTTCCGTAGCTGATGGGTACCCTTCCCCACACTGAGATCCAGGCTGGAGGCATGGACAAGTGTGTGCAGCTCTGAGGTTAAAGAGCATCGAGCAGAGATGTCTGGTAGGTGTGTGAGTCTAGTGCTCCCGAGAGAGGGCAAGGCTGCAGGAGTACATTTTAGGAGTCACTGTCTTGTCCTCAGCAATCGATCTCCCACAGGGAGAACCGGGAGTGAGAAGACGGCTGTGGACAAAAACACAGAAGAATGAAGCAGCATTAAGACTAGAGCCCAAGATGGAGCTGAGGGCTGCAAGTAGCAGCGGCAGTGGTTAGAGTTGGGTATGGGGAAGATTGCTCTGATTAAATAGTGCAGAATGGGAGAAGGCACAGATACGGGGCCGCCATCTAGGTGCAGAGCAGGATCCCCAAGAAGAGAGGGGCCTCATGGGGCTCAAGTGAGGTTGGGGTGATTACAAGCACAGCATCCACGCCACAGACACGATTGTCCTCCCATAGAAAATGTCTTCTCTTTGAAGAGCAAGGGTGGCAAAGTGGCCACCTCTCCACTTTAACACATTTTGAATTAGTTGCCAACATTTCTTTTTATTATTATTCATATATTTTATTGATTTTTTACAGAGAGGAAGGGAGAGGGATAGAGAACCAGAAACTTCAATGAGAGAGAAACATCAATCAGCTGCTTCCTGCACACCCTCCACCAGGGATGTGCCCGCAACCAAGGTACATAACCTTGCTTGGAATCGAACCCAGGACCCTTCAGTCCGCAGGCCGACACTCCATCCACTGAGCCAAACCGGTCAGGGCGCCAACACTTCTTTTAATTGAGTCTAATTGGCATAAAACATTGTGCTATGATTTAAAAAAATTTTTTATTGATTTCAGAGAGGAAGAGAGAGATTGAAACATCAATGAGAGCGAATCACTGGTCTGCTGTCTCCCTCATGCCCCCTGCTGGGGATCGAGCCTGCAACCCCAGCTTGTGCAACCGGGAATTGAACCTTGACCTCCTGGTTCATAGGTTGACGAGCTCAACCACTGAGCCACGCCAGCTAGGAAAACATTGTGTTAGTTTTATACCAAACAATGATCTGGTATATGTATATTTTGAAAAATGGTTACTGCCGGGAGCTGGTCCATCCTTGCTGTTTCAAGGGACCTGGCGTATATGGCATACTGTTCTTAATATGTTTGCTCACCTTCTTGGCACTATGTGTTTTAACCAAGGTCATCTCTCTGAGAAAGGTTGTTTCCCCAGGTAGGGATTTTCCCCTGAGGTTAGGGAGGGAATAAAACCGCTTAACTAAGTGCCAGGCAGGTAGTTAATCACTTTACGAACAATCATGCTTAAGCTACATAATCTTTACTCCCTGGAATGGAGATAAGAAACGCCCTAACCTTTGGAATAGAGATTGATAGGGTTGAATCAACTGGTATAAATACAGATGTAACAAGACAACAGGAGACAGAACTTAGAAGACAGAACCTAGACACAGAACCTAGAGACAGAGAACCTGACTAGAAACTGGCGACTGAACCTGGCTGGAGAACCTAGCAAGAGAACATGGACACAGAACCTGGCTGGAGATCCAGACCAGAACTTGGCTGGAGATCCTGGCTAGAGGAACCTGGCTATGATGATCACCCGAAGGCTGCCTCCGTGTCATTCCTTCTTCGCCGACTCCGTCTACACCTTTGGGGACCCCAGCAGGTTACTACAATAAGTTTAGTTGACATCCATCACTGCATAGAATTACAATTTTTTAAAAATATATTTTATTGATTTTTTACAGAGAGGAAGGGAGAGGGATAGAGAGTTAGAAACATTGATGAGAGAGAAACATCAATCAGCTGCCTCCTACACACCCCGCGCTGGGGATATGCCCGCAACCAAGGTACATGCCCTTGACCGGAATCGAACCTGGGACCCTTGAGTCCGCAGGCCGACGCTCTATCCACTGAGCCAAACCGGTTAGGGCGAGTTACAATTTTTTTATTGTGATCAGAACTTTTAAGCTTTACTCTCGTAGCAATTTTCAAATATACAATACAGTATTGTTGACCGCAGTCACCAGGCTGTACATCTCCAGGACTTATCACTGGAAGTTTGTATCTTTTGGTCACCTTCAGCCATTTTGTCCAAGTTGCCAACATTGCAAATTCAGAAGATTTCACATGAAATTCCGATTTTTGGCTTTTCTTGGAAGAATCATAAGCTGTTACAGCAACAGCCCTGCGTTTTTGCACAGCGACGCTGCAGGAGCTGAGTAGTCACTGCTCTCTACCTGCGCACACACTCACCGTCACCACGCCCCCTACTGCCTCCCTACGTGTCAGTGGCAATCCACCATCCTGCTGAGCTAGCATTTTCTTGCTCTGCTCCTGCTTCATTCATTTCCATTACCTGCTACCTTTAGTTTGCGATTTCTCTAGGAGTTTGGGGAACATGAGAGTCTATGGGAGGGACGGTCCAAAGTGCCTTCATAAAATGATACCCCTGAACATTCAATCTGTTTAAAAGGAGCTCTTCAAAAGTGTTCAATAATTACATTTGATGCACTTTAACAACCATAGCTTAAGAATACTCATTTTTAAAAAATCTACACACATACACTCAAATGTGTTATCAACCACAAAACATTGACTTGTGCCACTAGGTCATGGTGTTTTGCGAACTAAGCGTTAGTGATTATTGTCCAATTAAATGCAAGGCTAGTGACTTTAAAATGCCATCACTTGCCACTAGTACTTGTCAATGCTTTGTTTAGTACTATAGAGGTAAGATGGCTATTGAAGCTGATATAAGACTGCACGTGGCAATCACAACTGCCATTTCCAACTTCTAAAGATATATTAAAAATCAAAAACCCATTGAAAGACTCTCCCCCACCCCTTGCTTTTGGAACACTTTCACAGTATATTTTTTTTATACTTACGATTTTTCAAACATGTAAATGTACAGTATTAACTATTTCAAACGTAAATAAAAAGGTCCATTGTTCAACGTTTTAATAAAGTAATGGATTCTTTATAGTGAAGTATTTCTGTGAGGATTCCTTTTGAAGACGGGTTCTGCTTTTTAAACTTTTTTTGATTATCACTTTTTAAAGAAAACGTGTCTTTGCCACATCCTTAGCCCCCAAAGACTTGGCAGGGTGGGCGCTGCAGTGAGGCCCCCCACGCAGCAGGTGGCGCTGCAGCACGCACCGCTCGTACTTCCCCTCAAAGCCCTTTCTCAGCAATGGCGGGTGACGATAGAGGGGCCTCTTTCTAGGCGTGGCCATTGTGAAGCCTGATCCCAGGTGCAGACAAGTGTCCCCACCCTGTGAGGGCTCTGACCTCGAAAAAGGTTAGAGAAAACAATGGAGCTCTCTGTCATTCTTTCGGGCCGGTCGGGGCGGCGGTAGTGGCGCGGAAGGCGTAGGCCGGGGGAGGACTTGTGCCGGGGCGGCAGGCGGGACGGTGGACAGTCCATGGGCGGTCGGGGTCCTGAGCGAGAAGTGAGCCGGCGGCCCGAGCTGGCGACTGACTGAGCAGCGCACCGGGGCAGTGTGGAGGCGCCGCGGAGCCTGCGGGTCCTGAGTTGACAGATACACTGCGGAGCCCGGACTACGAGTGAACGGGCAGGCGAGTGCAGGGCGCAGCCATGATCACCTCAGCCGGTGAGTGCAACCGCAACGGGCGCCGAAAGGGAGGAGCCGCCATGCCGGCTTTTAGCTGAGTCAGGGCGGGTGACTGGGCAGCTCCCGGCGGAGCGCCGGCCTGTGCGGCCGCTCGCTGCCCAAGGCCCAGTCCCAGGCCGGGGACTGGCAGTCCGTCCGGGCCTCTCTGCCCTGGGACCCCGCCGAGCTCGAGGAAATCGCACCAGGTCGCCCGCCTCGGCATCCCTCCCGTCACACCCCCGTGCCCGGACCCGAGGTGCTCCCTGGGTCCTTCTCGGGTCCCGAGGAGTTTTCCTTAGTTCGAATTCTCCCGAAGTGAACCACGTGCGGCCGTCGATCCCAGTCCTTACTCGCAGGTGGTTGGGAGGGACGACCCCCGGTGCGGCCGGACGGCGAAGCAGCCTCCCCTGGCCCTGGCTCAGCCCGGTGCTCCTTAGACTGGAACCTGGAGCTGGAATCGAGGCGGGTTGGTCTGGGCCTACCGCGAGGTGTTCGGCGAAAGCACCCAGAGAACTTCTGTGCTGGGAGGAGCAGCTTCATGCTGAGAAGCAAGCTCTGGGTTTTTGAGGCTAAATGCTCAGTAAATACTCGGCATTGCAGAACTCCTGGGCGGGCAGAGCAGGTGTCGTCCGCTCACCTGACCGTCGTACCCGTAGATTCCTGTAATGACGCTAGAGACGGGATACGCTATGGAAGTCACCATCTAGGGGCGACTTGAACGTCCTCAGTTAGCGCTGTCCACAGCCTTGGTGCTTTTTTTCTTTTTTTGCCTGCCTTCCCTTTTCTCATCCTGTTTTCCTCCACGTTTGTCCCACAAATATTTCGTTGTAAACAACTGGTGGCCAGAAGACAGTAACTTGGACTTGGATGGAGCGCCAAACCATCTTCTTATGAGCATTCTTAAGAAATTGGCGGAGATGCTGGGCGATCTAGGTCATTTTCAAAGCTTGGAAGAGCTGTCACCTGTACTGGGAGTGAAACATTCGTCTCCAAGAGATACAGGTGCCTGGGAGGTGAATTTTAGCTCAATAAAAGGGAGAGCTCTACCAGTCAGAGCTATCTACGGATAAAATAAGCACCGGGTATCTTGCCCCCTGCAAATGAAGGCCTCCTTCTATCTCAGATCCACCCGTTGCCACCTCTTAGCCCAGGCCTTGGCTCATCCCTGGCCTGGGTTCCCGCAGCAGCCTGAAGCCTCTTGTTTTCCCACCATTACTTCCATACAGTCCATTCTTGTAGTAGTCAGAGTCTTCTTTTTAAAACTTTAATCACATAATATCATTACTTTGCTTTAAATCCTCCAGTGCTTTCCATTGTGTTTAATTAAAGTCCGGGCTCTTAACCAAAGACCTCATGACGATTTCTGCCTTGGTTTTTAAAAAATACTGTATTATTTATTTTTTTAAAAAATATTTTTTTAATCCTCACCCATGGATATTTTTCCATTGATTGTTAGAGAGTGGAAGAGAGAGGGAAAGACAGAGAAACATCGATGCAAGAGAGACACATGGATTGATTGCCTCCTGCACAGGGAGGCAGGGTCCGGGCCGGGGAGGATCCTGACACCAAGGTACATGTCCTGGGACCCTTCCGTCTGCAGGCTGACGCTCTATCCCCTGAGCCAAACCGGCCAGGGCTTCTGCCTTGTTTTGTCCTACTCTCTTCCTTACTCCCTGCACCTTAATCATGCAGGTATTCCCTCTGGGCCTGGAATGTGTCAGTTTCTCTCCTACTGCAGGGTCCCTGCACATTCTGTTCCTTCTTTCTAGACTCCTGTTCCTCAACTTCTCCTTAGCTTCTCAGTCTTTAGTCTCAACTCAAATGTTAGTCTTTCCTGCTCATTTTATTTTTTTTTT
>NW_006288615.1:2427965-2428347 GCF_000327345.1 Myotis davidii
GCTGCCTTTCTCCCCCTTGCTGTCCCCTACCTTCATCACAGTCCTGTAATTACTTTGTTTACTTGTCTGATTACTGTCTTTCTTTCTGGTAGGATTTTGGGCGGGAAACTAATGTTGCCTAGCAGTTGGCTGAAGTTCAAAAGTATGCCCAGAATGAATAAATCAACCCCTAGAGCAGGGGTGGGCAACCTTTTTGTGAGTGCATGCCAAAACCAGCAAAATCTCTGACTCAAAATTCTTCTGCGTACCAACCCTAATTTTTTGAGGACATGTTACGCCTACTTGATATCTCTTAAGGTGTACGTATGTGAAGAGCCTTGAAGAAATAATAAAATTCACTCGAGCGCCAAAAAACAAAGTATATGATGATGAAAAATACATT
>NW_006288615.1:2428681-2431036 GCF_000327345.1 Myotis davidii
GACAGAAAACTTTATGACTCCGTTTGATATTATCAGTGGGACTTTTGCTGCTGCATCACTGATGACAAAGATTTTACATCAGGTTTATATTTCGTGACCTTCAGAGATATGCACCAGCTACTACTTTCATCTATCAGGCTACTCCTATTATGAGACTTAACAAAATTCATCACTGAGAACAAAGATTCACAAGCGTATGTGGATGAAACCAAAACACTGGTCAGATCTAGGAAGGCAGGGAGAGTTCAGGCAGAGGCATAGAAATTGCTTTTCCCCTTTCTCGTCAATCCATGTCTATGGTCTTTAAGATAACTTGTTATGTAAAATTATTTATTTATCTAAGATGCACCTACACTGAATTTATCTGAAAAATAAAAAAGTCGATATTAGGAAAAAAATTGTAAATGGAAGATTATAAGAGAGGGTTTCGCGTGCCAGCAAAAGTTACTGGCGTGCCATGTTTGGCACGCGTGCCAGGGGTTGCCCACCCCAGCCCTAGAGTGTTTGAAGTAGAGACAGAGAGCATTGGTGGGATTATACTACAGATAATTTAAATCTATCAGGTGTGGCAGGAGTAATGACTTTTAGGTTCTACCCTGAGACTGATTTGTTACTCTCACTTGTTACGTATACTGGGTTACATATCAGCTTCTGCTCCAAACCTTTTGTCACCCTGTTTCCCATCGGTTGGCTCACTTTGGCTTAGGATCTGTCCCAGGTACCATACTAGCTCTGGTGTGGATTAGTCACTTCATTCATTCATTTATCCACTATGCACTGAGAACACAGTAGTGAATAAGAGGTCAACATATATGCTAACTTTTTCAGGAGACTTGACAAAGAAAGAGAGTGGAGAGGTAGAGATAGATGTTTGCTGGAGGGAGATGTGAGATTGAGTGGGGTTTGGGGTTGTGATTTTTAACAACATAGGCACATAAAAGAAAACTTTGCTAAAATGTTTTAAAACGAGTCTCCCACTCCTCTTTCCCCTTTCTCATCCCTGGAGGCAATGATTTTCAACTTTTAAGCTATTTCCTGTTATGAAATTTTTAGCATCCTTAATCTTTCCCATCCCCTGCTTCCTCTCCCCCTCTAGAGGAGAGTGCTGTTTTGTTTTTAAGATGGAAAATATTCATGTGTGGAGTGTAGAGTATTTGATTTAGGTGTGTTCTGCAGACAATGGTTTTATTTCTAAGCCAGGACAACTGTGTAACAATCAGAAGTGAAATCTATCAGCAGAGTATAGGAAAATCTGTCTCCTCTTTTGGTAAAAGCAATTCAAAACACACTATTGATTGATGATAGGAATGGGGTAGCCTTTTTAGTATTTCGATGATTCGCTCTACATTTAAAGAATTCTTGTTTATCAGCTATTCCATATCATGGATTTGCAGCAACCCCCCCACCTCCCACCCCCTCCACACACACACAGACACAGACACAGACACAGACACACTGATTTCATTCTTTGACCCGTCTTCTTTCAATGCCGTCAGTTCAGTCTCTGTTCTGGACTTGTCATACCAACCTAGAAGTTCTTTTTATCTGCTTTCATACTTTTAGAATATGTAATAGTATGCCCTAGCTGGCACCATGGCATAGTTTTGTTTGCTAAATTTTGTATCCTTTTCTGTAAGGCTCTCTAAAGACTGCTGAAGCTATTTAGCAAACCTACGCTTATCAGTTAGAAATGGTTATAGTTCCCAAGTAATGTTGCCTTGACAGTTTTTAATCAAATCACAATTTCAACTCAGCATTCCAGAATGATTTTTAGACCTACATGGTATCTGAGAGACAGTTTGGTTTCCTTTTTTTATTATTATTATTATTATTAGTTAAGGTGTTACAAATGTTTCCTTATCCAGTTTGGTTTCCTTTACTTTATTCTAATATTCCCTTTCACATATGACTGTATTGGAAGGCGCATTTTTTTTTTTTTTTTTTGGAGAGGGCAGTTGCTTTCTTTACCCTCCAGTGTTAGTGCTAGCACCTCAAGGTCATATGGGGAACACTGTGCTTGGGTAGTTAAAGTCAGAATAAGTAAGATTGCTCATTATTTAGCAAAATCTAGGTTACTTGTGATACAAAGGTGAAGCCTTTATATAGGCATCTTGAAATAATTAAAATAAAAAATCTCATACTTAAAAAAGTATTCTACACTGGTGAGTTGATGACTATGTAGTCCCTTATCTACACTAATAAAAGAGAAACATGGTAATTGGCGTACGACTGCTACCCTTTTCATTAGCTAATCAGCGAGATATGCAAATTAACCGTCAGCCAAGATGGCGGCCGGAAGCCTGGCAGCTTGAAACTAACATGAGGCTTGCTTGCCTCAGTGACAGAGGAAACCAA
>NW_006288615.1:2431740-2445993 GCF_000327345.1 Myotis davidii
CTATATAACTAACTGTTGGTGTATTTTGTGACTAATATTATTCTAATATTACTGGAGGCCCAGTGCATGGCATTCGTGCACTTGAGGGGGGCCCTCAGCCTGGCCTGCACCCTCATAGTCCAGGACCCCTCAGAGGGGTCATTAGCGCTGCTGCAGAGGCAGGAGAGGCTCCCACCACCTCCACTGCGCTTGCCAGCCATGAGCCCAGCTTCTGGCTGAGCGGTGCTCCCCCTGGTGGTCAGTGTGCATCAGTGAATGATCTGTCCACTGTTTGGCCGATTTGCATATTAGGGTTTTATTATATAGGATAGAATATGGGAAAGTTTCCCTTTTTGCTCAGTAAATTAGGTCATTGATTTTCAAACTATAGCAAGCATCAGTATCACTAGGAAGGCTTGTGGCCCCATTGTTGGACCCCATCCCCACAATATCTGATTCAGTAGATGTGGGATAGGGGCCAAAAATTTGCATTTTTAACCAATTCCCAAGTAATGCTAATGGTATTGGTCCAGGGATCATACTTTGAAAACCACTGAATTTGGCAAACAGTGTGATATATGTTGTGTTATGAGAGTTTGATAACAGTTAATTCTTAAACTTTGAAATACAAACCTTTATAGTTTTAAAGAAAAATAATAATTCCTCTATTGAAGTCACCCTTCAAAAAATACTTTTTTTCTAACTATCATATTTTTTACTAAGTTAGTTTCTCTCTTATCATATATTTCATAATTAGGATATATCTTTTGTCTTATAGCTGGAATTATTTCTCTTCTGGATGAAGAAGAACCGCAGCTTAAGGTATGAGTTGAAGGAAAATTTATTTGGCTTAGTACAAATATGGTGAAGCTCTCTAAATTTAGTGGTGTCTGTATATCTTCCATCATTTAAAATAGACATTCTTGGGCGGGAGCAGCCTGAGAGAGGTCAGTCGGGGGGAAAAGGAGACATGTGTAATACTTTCAACAATAAAATATTAAATTTAAAAAATATATTAAATTTAAAAAATAAAATAAAATAGTCATTCTGCCCAGCCTATACCCAGTCATTTGAAATCTAGCCCTAGAGGACAGTGCTTTGAGAATAGCAGTTGGTTTTCCCTAGAGTTTAACAAAACTAAGGCAAATAAACCTCAGTATGGCACCTGAGCACCCCCCACACCATAAATCCACACTCCTCAGTTTATCAACAACACGTAAAAATTTGTTCCTTCTGTGTCCCATATTTTAAATTTTCATTTGACAAAAATTTGGAATATAATTCAAGTGGCTCTAGACACCTGAATTCATTTACATATATTCAAACTAGCAACTCAAGTCAACCTTGTATATTCAATGAAGAAAAAATATTCATTATATTAAGGCATGACATTATATGGTAGTCTGATGTTTGATGATTGAAGACAAAGGAAATGTATAAACTGAAGAGAAAATATGTTGGTAAGTTTTTATATTTGTCATAGATTAATAAAAGTTTTAGTAAATATGACAATTTAGCCATCGATTTGTTGGAAACGTTTTTAAGGAAGTGTAATGTTGAGTCTGTCTCAAAATTGAATTTTGGTTTTATCTTCTACAGGAATTTGCACTACACAAATTGAATGCAGTTGTCAATGACTTCTGGGCAGAAATTTCTGAGTCTGTAGACAAAATGTAAGAAGTTTATTTCTATAAATTGAAATAAAGTAGAACAACTTAACATATCTATAAATGTGGGTCTTGTGGTTTATATTCATTTAGAATTTTGCTGCTACTAAATCGTGGCTTGAATATTTAGATTTGGGATTTTTAAGGAAAACCAGAGTTTGAACTAAACCTATACTTCCTGTTCTTTCAGAGAAGTTTTGTATGAAGATGAAGGTTTCCGGAGTCGGCAGTTTGCAGCCTTAGTGGCATCTAAAGTATTTTATCACCTCGGGGCTTTTGAGGAGTCTCTGAATTATGCACTTGGAGCAGGGGACCTCTTCAATGTCAATGATAACTCTGAATATGTGGAGACTATTATAGGTAATTATCTTCCATGTACTAATGCTTTATCTTATCAGCTTCTTTCTTGCTCTAGTGTATATGGCATCTTTTTTTTCTGAGTTATATTTGTTGTTGCCAAATTTTATTTTAATTGAAAGTTGGTAATCTTTCTCCAATAATTTTATGCAGGCTTTTTTTAGATCTAATTTCCAATTCTGTGTTTTATTTTTTTTATCATAATGAACAGTGATAATAACAGCAATGATGAGGACACCTCACAAAACATTTTAAGAATGAATCTAGCCGAAACCGGTTTGGCTCAGTGGATAGAGTGTCGGCCTGAGGACTGAAAGGTCCCAGGTTCGATTCCGGTCAAGGGCATGTACCTGGGTTGCAGGCACTTCCCAGTGGGGGATGTGCGGGAGGCAACTGATCGATGTTTCTCTCTCATCGATGTTTCTAACTCTCTATTCCTCTCCCTTCCTCTCTGTAAAAAATCAATAAAATATATTGAAAAAAAAAAAAAAGAATGAATCTAAAAAATGATTCTGAAACAGCTAACTTAACAGAGTTAGTTATCTCAGTGATATGGTTATCTCTAGCCCAATGAGCATACTGTTACATGAGAAACTTAAATCAGATTATTATTAACTAGAGGCTCCCTCAGCCTGGCCTGCACCCTCTCTAATCTGGGACCACTGGCTCCTAACCACTCGCCTGCCTGCCTGCCTGCCTGATTGCCCCTAACCCCTCTGCCTGCCTGCCTGATCGCCCCTACCTTGCGGGGCCTGCTGGCCTGATCAACCCTAACTTGCTCCCCTGCCAGCCTGATTGCTCCTAACCACCTCTGACTCGGCCCCTGGCCTAAGCCGCAGTCTGGCCTCCCTCTGCGGGAGGTGACCTGGCGGATCAGGGGAAGGCACCGCCCCCATTACCCTGAGGCTGCTGCCACTGCCGTCCTGAGCCTGGGCCCTTCGCAGCTGTGCCTTGGCCCTTGCAGCCACGCAGCTTTGTCTGGAAGGACATCTGGAAGGTCATCCGGAAGATGTCTGCCCTGATTAGAATATTACCCTTTTATTAGTATAGATAACAAATTAAATGATATTCATAACATCATTAGAGGCCCTCAGCCTGGCCTGTGGGGATCGGACCGAAACCGGCTCTCCGACATCCCAAGGGGTCCCGGATTGGGAGAGGGCACGGGCCAGGCCAAGGGATTCATGCACCGGGCCTATAGTATGCATATAAGATCTTTGGTTAATCTCTTCCCGCCCTTTTCCCTTCCCTCTGAGATTCATCAGTCTGTTCCATGTTTCCATGCCTGTGGTTTCCACTCCTGTGTTGAGCGTCTGCCTCCTGGTGGTCAGTACACGTCATAGCTACCAGGCTGTCGGCCGGTTGCTTAGGCTTTTATATATAGATTTGAGGGCCACAAAAAATTATCAACTTACAAATTAAATTAGCCTGCTTTAC
The DNA here is from genome assembly GCF_000327345.1 of Myotis davidii. Classification (NCBI taxonomy): domain Eukaryota; kingdom Metazoa; phylum Chordata; class Mammalia; order Chiroptera; family Vespertilionidae; genus Myotis; species Myotis davidii. The sequence continues at coordinate 2,435,181 of NW_006288615.1, forward strand.
TTGATCAAACATTTAATTAACTCACCCCTAATTCAGTGGCAGGACCAGACCAAATGATTTCGAGGGCCTTACATGGCCTGGCCGGATGTTCCCCAGCCCCCTTTTAAAGAATAGACCATACCAAAAGGAAAAGAATAGACCGTGCATTCCGGCCAGCATGGCTCAGTGGTTGAGCCTTGACTTATAAATCAGGAGGTAACAGTTTGATTCCTGGTTAGGGCACAAGCTCAGGTTGCAGCCTCAATCCCCAGTTGGGGGCATGCAGGAGGCAGCTGATCAATGATTCTCTCTCATCATTGATGTTTCTATCTCTCCCTTTCCCTTCCTCTCTGAAATCAATAAAAATATATTTTAAAAAGAATAGACTGGCCCTAACTGGATAGAGCGTCGGCCTGCAGACTGAAGCGTCCCAGGTTCAATTCTGGTCAAGGGCACATGCCTTGGTTGCGGGCTCGATCTGTAAAAAATCAATAAAATATATATTTTTTAAAAAGAATAGACCATACATATTACTTGAAACTAGAGCATTTACCTACATTAAGTTAAATGTGAGGAGTTACACTTATCTCCTTATCTTTTTTCTCTTATTTGAAGAATGTTGATAATTTTTTTACAGTATTGATCTGCAAGTGCTTGCAAAGCTCTTATTTTATAAATCATGCTTTAAATAGGACTTTTGGTCTGAATAAGGTTGTGAGGTGGTAGATGCCTTCCCTGTCTCTAAACATCATTTATCTTTCCTTATAGAAAGTGGTTGTTGGTCAACAGGCGAGTTCTGTTTGCTTTTCTTTATGTGGACATGGGGCTCACACTTCTAGTTTTATAGGAATTGTTAGAACAAATATTTTTTAAACTGAGGAATTTATGAGAGGATATACAAAATAAAAACTGGGAAAGGCTTTCTATCAGAAAATTCAACACTAGTAAATCTTCTCCCAGTTATGATAAGACCTGCTGGGAATATTCTGGGATATAGTTATGACATAAACCTGCTAAGTGAGAGCACAGATTTAAAACTGGTATGTACCTTTTTTTCCTCAGTTATAATCTAAGGAAAATTCCCTGAATTCTGTAATTCTCAGGTTCCTCTTTAATGGGTAGGGATAATGTTTTTTCACTTAACTACATTTGGTTCAAAAAGCTTATATTAGGGCCTGGGGAAGATTTTCTGCAGCCAGAATTGTTTAAGGTCTGTTTTGTGACTGCCACTTTGTTCTTAACTGTATCTGAACCCGTATAGTTCTACCTGAATGGATCCTTAATGTGGTATATTCTAGTTTAAAAAAGTTCTTTGCTTCCCCTGAAGTATAGATCCATTAACATGGGTCATCTAGTGGACAGCAATTCCTCTTTTTTAAAATATTTTTTTATTGATTTCAGAGAGGAAGGGTGAGAGAGAGAGAAACATCAATGATGTGAGAGAATCATTGATTGGCTGCCTCCTGTCCCCTACCAGGGACCAAACCTGCAACCTTTGCATGTGCCCCAACTGGGAATCAAACCATGACCTCCTGGATCATAGTCAATACCCAACCACAGACCCAACCAGCCAGGCTCAACAGCAGTTCTTTATGGTAGTTCAAATCATTTCTGTTTCCTGGGGCTATAGTTTGCAACTGTCCTTGTAGCTTTTCTTCTCTTTAAAGGAAATAGCGACAAGGCAATGAATTATACTAGTAGAGAGGGTACTATTGCATATGTCAGTCAAAATGGGTAGCTATCTTCCAATATGAAGGTAGAAGAAGGCTTAGGGAAATTCTTGTTTTTGTTTTTTCCTAAAAAGTTCATGGTGTGATTACAAAATGGTATAAATTGTAAACAAATTTAAGTGGGTTTTTTATTTATTTGGGTTTTTTTATTTTGTGTGTGTGGTTTTTTTTGTTAATCCTCAGCTGAGGATATTTTTTCCATTGATTTTTCGAGAGAGTGGAAGGGACGGGGAGAGACAGAGAGAGAAACATTGATGTGAGAGAAACACGTCAGTTGGTTGCCTCCTACACCCGTCCAGACCGTGACCAGAAATCAAGTCTACAACCAACGTACATGCCAATGACGAATCAAACCCATGACCCTTCATTCCTTGGGCTGATGCTCTAACCACTGAGAAAAACTGGCTAGGTCTTAAGTGTTTTTTATGAAGTGCACCATTGGCACCCTTCAGTATGTGGCTCCATCCTCACCTTCCACCCAAATTATTGTGAATGTGAAAGCCAACTTGTGCACATACGCCATTACATGAATTTTTAGACTCCTGGGGTGAGGGAGTGTGAGTAGCTCTTACCCACCTCACATTGAGACAATGACTATTTTGGAAATCTTTAGAATTGTCTCTAGAACCTGTGGCACAATTCAGGTCATCTACCACTATTCTACAAAGATGATTTAGACACAGTCACTTTTCTCAAGGAGCTAATAGTTTCATTATTGTAAAGAAGTCTAATAATTTATTGCCATGTGATAATTGCTACAATAGGTCTTTTTAAATATCATCAATAATAGCACGTGTTTGTTTTTTGAAAGTAAAACAGCTATTTGTAGCCAGCTCTTTTGAGTAAGTAGTTTAGTCAAGTTGTTTAATATAATTTTGGTCAAAATAAAGTAACAAGATAGAAATGTTTTCAATAATATCAGCCTCATTAAATTAATGTGTAGCCCTCCAATATAACTGTTACGAAGGGAAGAATATTAATTTGAATGTATAACTTCTAGCATTTAAAAATATTGAAATGTGCTTATTACTCTACAGTCATCCCATACATTTTTATGATTATAAATGTTGACATTGTCCTTTCTAGTAGTTTGGCCCAATTTACAAGGTAATCAGTTATTTTATTTTCTTCATAGCAAAATGCATTGATCACTATACCAAACAGTGCGTGGAAAATGCAGATTTGCCTGAAGGAGAAAGAAAACCAATTGATCAGAGATTGGAAGGCATTGTGAATAAAATGTTCCAGCGATGTCTGGATGATCACAAATATAAGCAAGCTATCGGCATTGCTCTGGAGACACGAAGACTGGATATCTTTGAAAAGACTATCTTGGAGTCGGTGGGTAGATGATATGATTTTAGAGATTGTTTTTGGTGGGGAATCAGCAAAGGAAATTATTAAAATAGAATCTCATAGGTAGTAAAAAGAAAATCTGGTTTAGAAATAATAAGGTGCTCTTTTGCCCTAATGCTTTATTTTTATAATTTATATAAGAACCTTGGTTGTGTTTTGTGTTCACCAAATAATCTACTTTTATCTTACTGTTTTTATTCCTTTAAAGTCTTGCATGAGGAGGTTGAATTAATTATCCTGCCCTTTCTAAGAAGACTGTATTGATACACTGCTATATTCTTAGACTTATGACTAAAATTACAAACTGGATTTCTGGTTGGGAATATTTTGCAATAATTATGACAATTGTAAATCATCAATCAAAATGGTCAGAAAGATGCAAGACTGAGTTGAGTGGACATTGATCTGCATGTCCACTTGCTATTCTCCATTTGTGAGCTTTCTGCACTCCAGCCATTTGACCTCCTCTTAGCTCCTAAATGTACCCTGCCTTGTTCTCCTTGCCAAAAATAATGCCTCTGCCAAAATTATTTTCCTTACTTTATTTCTGTTCAAGGTCCAGAGTTCAACTGAACTGTCACTTGTTTACAGAGCTTTCCATCAATTCCTGCCACCCATACTCTCCTCAATCCCTACTGCAAAGACTAGATCCAATTCTTTTGTTAATCTCTTGGAGACCTATATTTTTTTCATAGTGTTCACCACTATAGTAATTAATTGATTGTATTATTAGGCAGTTAATGTCTATCTTTATTACCAGATTATAACCTCCATAAGGACAGGTATTTTGTGCCTTGTTCACTACTGTATCCCCAAAGCTCAAGGCAATGTTGAGTAGCAGTAGTAAGATTTGTTTAAATGAGTAAATGAATGAACTACCCAATGTGATAGAATGGCCCTTGTTTTACTGTTTCATTTTTGTGTAGTTATACCCTCTCCTTGTTTTCATGTGAATAGAATGAAAATACTTGTTTTCATTTGTTCAACCAAGATTTTTTCTTTTGAGTGCCTACTACAGTGATGGCGAACCTTTTCAGCTCGGCGTGTCAGCATTTTGAAAAACCCTAACTTAACTCTGGTGCCGTGTCACATATAGAAATTTTTTGATATTTGCAACCATAGTTAAACAAAGATTTATATTTTTTATATTTATTTTGTATATTTAAATGCCATTTAACAAAGAAAAATCAACCAAAAAAATGAGTTCACGTGTCACCTCTCACACACGTGTCATAGGTTTGCCATCACTGGCCTACTATGTGCCAGACTATTTTAGGCATTGGAGATAACAACAAAGTTCCTGCCCAAATGGAACATTGGAGGAATAGGCAGCGAGGCAAATAATTACAGAGGAACTGTAAACCTACTTTTGCCTACCCCCTCTATATAACGTAAAGGGGGTGATAAATGTTTTAAAAAAGAATAAAGCAGAGTAAGAAATGCATCTTACTTTGACATCCCAGTGTACGTCTTTATATAGATAAAACTTGTTTTATGAAACAATACCTACTTTGCCTGCTTGTAATGTAATCAGATTATAATATATCTTTAAATTATTTCTTTCAGAATGATGTCTCAGGAATGCTAGCTTATAGCCTCAAGCTCTGCATGTCTTTAATGCAGAATAAACAGTTTCGGAATAAAGTACTAAGAGTTCTAGTTAAAATCTACATGAACTTGGAGAAACCCGATTTTATCAATGTTTGTCAGGTAATTATATTATATTACTTTACATTGTACTGTTGGGCTGTGCCTCACTATAATACATAATATTACATTTGATTGCATTACTATCTCAATTGATCTTCACCACAGCCCTATAAAGATATGGCATATAGTTTACATTCCTTTTTACCTATAAGAACTGAATCTCACAAAACTAAAAGCTTATTATAATCTATTCTTTCTATGTATTCTTCCCCTTCCCCCCCCTTTTTATTGAATTTATTGGAGTCACGCTGGTGGTTAACATAATCATAAGTTTCAGGTGCATGCTTCTACAGCACATCATCTGTACACTAACGTGTTCACCACCTCAAGTCAAGTCTTCGTCCATCATCTTTTATATCCTGCCTGTATACTTTTTATATTTTTTAAATAATCCAAGCATTTAAGGAAATTTTAGAAATGAAGGTTAAAAAAGAAAGGTAGATGAAAACATAAAAATAGTATATCTATGTTATATCATTCTAGAAAGAATTTCAAGTGTAAAATTATCTTTGGTTTCATTACCCAAACACATATGTGTATACTTACCTCTTTTCATGTATGAATTTGCTTACACGTTTTTTAAAAATTCAGACAGTACATAAAATAATCTAAAACAAAAAATATATCTTTTCCTTTCCTAGATCTTTTCTCAAAGGTAATGCATAGATTAGTTTGTCCCCCACTTATTAGCACAGTGGCACTACCTCATTCTTTTCAGTGGCTATATTATATTTTATTGGCTGGAAGTGCACATGGGTTTACTTTTTAACAATTGTCATACTGTGTAAATCTTTGTAGTCTGCTTAGAGCATAACATTTTATCATACATTGTATTTGTTAAATGTGTTCTCAGTATGTGTTTACATCCTGTATACATTTTTAAAACGTAGATTAATACATCTTTTTTTAATGCTTTTTAAAAAATGCTTTTTAAAGTAAGTTTGAAACAAACAGCTGGAAGAAAAATACCCACATTTGTATCACCCAAAGTCAACTTAACATTTTAGTGTATTTCTTTTCAGTTTTCTCTATGTAGATTTTTGGAGTTTTGTTTGCTTCTAAGTAGTTTTTAATACTGCATTTTAAGTAGTTTTCAAAAATTTATATAAAACAGCAGTTGTCCTCAGCCTTCTTCCTCTGTGTACTTCAGTTTTATTCCTCAGAAGGATTTTTTTTTTTTAGCTCTTATTTCTTGTACCTTTAAAACTTTTTAAATTTATATTTTTAAGATATATATTGAACAAATAATAATACATTCACATGATTCAAAAAGAATCAAAGAGTATGCAGTGAAAATTCTTTTTACCCCTTTCTTCTAGCTCCCAAGTTCCCTTTGCTGGAGGGAAATAGTACCAATTAGATATGTCCTTCAATTTAACATTTTTTGTTCTAACTCTTCAGAAACGCTTGTTCTAACTCTTTCTTGACTGTGTAGTAGTCATTTAGTGGATGTATTTGCCTCATTAAGCCAGTCCCCTGTTACTTGCCATTTATTTTTTATTTTTCCATTCTTTCCTATTCTTAATTTGTAACAACTTTGATTATGTGTTCATTCTAAAATTGAGTTATTTGTTACTAAAAGGAACAAGAAATTTTAAATTAATTCTTAAAAGAAAAATTCTAACATATTCCAATTATTTTGTTAAAACATGGCAGATCATAAGAGTAGTTAGAGAAATGCTTCAGAATGGTCATTTTAGTGCATCTTGTCCTGGCCAAGCACAATACACTGTGTTTTAAATGAGTGAATGACTACTACAATTTATGGTAAAACAGAAATTACAAGTTAAGGATCACATAAATGTAAATTATGAGTAAGATTTAAAGAAGCCAAGATTCATTCATCAACCACTTATTGAATACTGCTAATTGCCAGGCACAGTATTAGGAGCTGTGAATATAATTTGTATGGATTTTTCTTGGAAGGCCGATTCCATTTTCAGGAAAACTTTATGCCAGGATTAGAAGTAGAGTGCTAGAATAGCTGGTTAGTCTGCCCCAACTTGCTTATGCTTATATTTTAAAGTTTCTTATATGTTGACTGTTTGTCACTCTAAAGTAGTATCTTATAGACAGTTTCCAATTACTGTGTAATTGTTCTTTATCTGCATTTCAGTGCTTAATTTTCTTAGATGATCCCCAGGCTGTGAGTGATATCTTAGAAAAACTGGTGAAGGAAGACAACCTCCTGATGGCTTATCAGATTTGTTTTGATTTGTATGAAAGTGCTAGCCAGCAGTTTTTGTCATCTGTAATCCAGAATCTTCGAACTGTTGGCACCCCTATCCCTTCTGTGCCTGGATCCACCAACACGGGTACTGTTCCAGGATCAGAGAAAGACAGGTATAAGTATCTTTTTCTGCATCAGAACTAATTGAGCAATCTTTATTTTATTTTGGGAATAGATGGAATGTTCATAGTCTGCATATGTTAAGAATAAATTTTACCATTAGCTTTCATAGATTGTAAAGTTTTATTAAAGCTGTTTTGTTTTGCACGGTGCTTGGCACATTAAGGAAAAGCAGAGAAATGGACCCTTCTGGAAAGAAGTGAAAGTGATTTTCTGACAGGGAGGGCCTGTAGGGCAGCATGTTTGCCATCTAATCCAATAAATTATAAACCTCAGGAGGGGCAGGTGGGCTAGATTTCAAAGATTTGAGTTAGGTATTTAGAAATACGAAACATTCTCAGCTTTTTGTGCTTTTATTAGAACTAAATATACATATGTCTTTAATTTAGTTTTTCTCAGCAGTGTTTTGTAGATTATAGTGCAGAAATTTTGCACATATCTCCTTAAGTTTATTACTAAGTATATTAGGTTTTTGGAGTTGTTACAAGTGGTATGTTTTAAAGTTCAATTTCCAATTATTTGTTATTAATATATAAAAATACAATTGATTTTTGTATACTAACCTTGCTTAAATCACTTAGTAGGTCTAGTAAATTTTTTTATAGATCCTGTCATAGAATTTTCTACATAGGAATCATGTCATCTGTGACTAGAAATTTTAATTCTTCCTTTATAACTTTTATACCTTTTCTCCCTTGTTCTGCGTTGGTTAGCATTTCCAATACATTATTAGATAGAAGTGATGAAAATGAACATCTTTAATTTGTTCCAGATCTTTGTAGAATAACATTTAGTTTGTTTCTTTTTTATTTAAAAATTTTTTCCTTACTGTCTCCTTTTCTTGTGTCATAGTTATTTGCTCATATGTTCCTTCTGAATTAATCTTCATTTATGAAATTATATTTTTCCTCTTTCATTTCTAATTTTCCCCTAGTTCTATTTCATTTCTGAGTTTTTCTGTTTCTGATATGTAATATTCTTTTATACTTTGTATAATTTTTAAAATGTCTTTTACCTCCTCTGAAAATTTTTTTCTTACAGTATTTTATGGGATTTTACTTTGACCTTTTCTGTGACTTATCTTCCCTGAAATTAGATTTTCCTAAACTTTTACAAAAGAGTCTCATTTAAGATGCTTTTTGTAATTTCACATCCCTCTAGAACTTCCTCTTCTGTTGTGTTGTGAAGTATTAAACAAATGGCGTTTTATGCTCTGAGATCTCTTGGCTCTGTTTTCTTTCTCACTTTTATTTGGACCTTTTTTCTTTTTAATTTGGATTCTATACTCGGCATTTCCTCCTCAAAGTATAGTGCTTCAACTTAGAAGGGAGTGTTGGCTGGTTAGTTTTAAGAGTTGTTGCAGCCCAACTGGTGTGGCTCAGTGGTTGAGCATCAACCTATAAACCAGGTCATGGTTCAGTTCTGGTCAGGGCACATGCCCAGGTTGTGGGCTCCATCCCCTGCAGGAGGCAGCCAATCAGTGATTCTCTCTCATCATTGATGTTTCTATCTTTCCCTCTCCCTACTTCTCTGAAATCGATAAAGATATTTTTAAAAAAGAGAGAGTTATTGCAGCCCAACTGCTTCACATCAAACTGGTTTTGTAAGCTATTGATGGTGTATCTCCATCTTTGTTTGGGGAACTTGGGGGGGATACTTTGTCACCTGGTTTTGTTGCTCATACATTTTTCTAATCTTGTTAATTGCTTTGTATATTTTTATGAATATACTTGGAGGAAATTCAATAACTGAACCATGTCTGTCTTATTAGAACCTTTTCTGTTTTTTTAAAATATATTTTTATTGATTTCATAGAGGAAGGAAGAGGAAGTGAGATACAGAAACATCAATGATGAGAGAGAATCACTGATCAGCTGCCTCCTGCATGCTCCCCCCCCCCGCCCCCCACTGGGGATTGAGCCCACAACCCGGGCATGTGATCTTGACCAGAATCAAACCCAGGACCCTTCAGTCCGCAGGCCAACGCTCTGTCCACTGAGCCAAACCGGCTATGGCCTGTTCTGTTTTTTTAACAGCAATATTTATGAAGTGATTAAACGTTTTTCCTTGTAAAATATTTAATTTGGACATAGTTCAGATCTTAAATTTGGTAACATATCACCCAGATATGCTATTCGGAAGAGATTTATCAGATTAGTAACTGTTGGTTCTTTTCATTTTAGTGAGTCAATGGAAACAGAAGAAAAGACAGGTAGTGTACTTGTAGGAAAGACACCAGAAGCGGTAAGTGTGCTTTTTGAAGTCATGGATGCTGTTTAACATATATTCCCACAGTATATTGTAAATTATTTTAAAGTGTTACACACCTGTTTTTATGGAGGTTTATTACTAGGTTTGACACCAAAGTCATTTTACAAAAATGTATTCTCTGTGAAAAGTAAAATTTTAAAGACTGATCCCAATAAGTACCTAACTTAGATGAAATCAAATCTCTAGGTCAAGCATGTCAAACTCAAAGGCTAGCACGGGCCAAATAAACAAGGTTTAAGTTTATGTGGCCCACAAAAAAACAAAAGCTTCAATTTTCATAGAAACATAGGCTTATTTCAATAGAGACATGCTGAATACAAAGGGCTGAAATAAATGAGTAACATTAACATAAAGTAGTAGAACATTTTAATAAAAATTAATATTTTTTCTTGAACATTAATTTACCAGACACTGAATAACTGCACAAATTAATAAGCATAATGCAACTAAAACTATTTTTCTTGTTCTCTGAAAGTGAAATATTTCCTGTTACGCACACCAAACAAGTCAGTCCAAGACTAATGATGTGGCAATCACTGCTAAAATATTTGCTGCTAGTATTAGTGGAGAGAAACGGTGTGCCTGCGCATAAGGCGCGTAAGGGAAATGAATGCAACACGATTATAGTAATCAGTCATTAGTGAACGTTGTAGTTCGTTATTAGTAATTATGTATAACAGGATATTGTAAAAATTAAGTTATGAAATTTTTATTTAAATGTTTCCTACATACCATTATATTGGCTGAGCCGCAAAAATATTCATTGTGGACCGCGAGTTTGACAAGCTTGCTCTAGATTCTAACCAAAGACTGAATTTCATTCAGAATAACTCTGACTTACCTGTCACAGGGGGAGAAAAAAAGTATAGCCTTTATATAAATGGCAACTTATCATAGAGGGGGCAATTTGGTTGTCTTCGTTTTTCTTAGTATTCATGGTGTTTAGAAGACTTAGCTAAGTATTAGAGCAGCAATATTAATTTTTCCTTCATCAGGACTTTTGGTTTCTGATGCTCAGGTATATGAACTTCAGCTGTTCTTTAACTGGATGGATAGTGTTGCTGACTGATAGCTTGGTATTTCATGAGATCATATAGATGTGATGATTAAAGATGCTTTCGATTTTGTCAATTTGGATTAGGCAGTTCCTCACATACAGTATAAGCTGGCTCTGTATAAAAGTTTTCCTTTTATATCATCAGTAATTGGTTATTCTTTTACACCTTATTTTTTTTTTAATATATTGATTTTTCACAGAGAAGAAGGGAGAGGGATAGAGAGTTAGAAACATTGATGAGAGAGACCGATCAGCTGCCTCCTGCATGCCCCCCAGTTGGGATGTGCCTGCAACCAAGGTACATGCCCTTGAGAGGAATCGAACCTGGGACCCTTCAGTCCACAGGCCGACACTCTATCC
>NW_006288615.1:2446045-2459872 GCF_000327345.1 Myotis davidii
TCTTAAACTAGACCAGAGGGCCGGAACAAAAGCATGGATGGAGTGTTTGTGTGAACTAATATAAATTCAAAGTAAACATCATTACATAAAAGGGTATGTTTTTTTTTGTTTGTTTTTTTTTTTTTTTTTAGTTTTATTCATTTCAAACGGGCCGGATCTGGCCCGCGGGCCATAGTTTGCCCACAGCTGCTCTAGCCACTGAGCCAAACCTGTTCGGCTACACCTTATTTTTTTATATTAAAAAATATTTTACATTGGAAACTAGTTCAGAACGAGTTATATTCTTCCATCAAGCTGGTATCATGGTATCTAATAAATAAATTATACATGAGTTTTCCAGATCCTACTATTAAAATGAGTATTGTTGTATGTATGAAATATTTGAATTTTACTGTTTTGGGGCTGTTAAAGTTGCCTTAGTGGATTTCAGTAATATATGAATTTTTATTCTTTGTTTATTGTTTTGGCAGAGTCCAGAGCCCAAGGATCAGACTTTGAAAATGATTAAAATTTTAAGTGGTGAAATGGCTATTGAGTTACATCTGCAATTTTTAATACGAAATAATAACACAGATCTCATGATCCTAAAAAGCACAAAGGTAGGAAATGCATCTGTAATGGAGCCTTTTAAAAAATATTTGTTAAATATAAGTAATTATATTTATTTCTTACTGAATACTTTGTTGCATTTTATTCCTGATTATGCAGATACGTTTTTATATAAAAACTAGAGGCCTGGTGCACAAGATTTGTGCACTGGGAGCGGGAGGGGAGCCCTCAGCCCGGCCTGCACCCTCTCACAGTCCCGGAGCCCTCGGGATGTCCGACTGATGGGCCTAAGCCGCAGTTGAACAGCCTTAGTGCTGCTGCAGAGGCAGGAGAGGCTCCTGTCACTGCTGCTGGGCTCACAGCCGTCAGCCCAGCTTGTGGCTGAGTGGCGCTCCCCCTGTGGGAGTTCACTGACCACCAGGGGGCAGCTCCTGCATTATGCGTCTGCCCCCTGGTGGTCAGTGCGCATCATAGGGACCAGTCATTCCTGGTCGTTCCAAGTTAGGGTCAATTTGCATATTATCCTTTTATTATATAGGATAACAATGGGAGAAACTCTTAAACTTGTTGAAAAAGAAAGAGACTTAATATTGATTGAGCTCCTGTTCTTGTGCTAATCTCTCATTGGGAAGTTCAGTAGATTGTTCAATGCACACTTTTTTAAAAATATATTTTATTGACCCATTTTTTTTAGCTCACTTGTTATTTTAATGCATACACATAGCACTTGGACAAAAGCACTGTCAGCACATTGATATAGCTTATGTGTCTGGTTTTCCACTAAATTGCAAACTTAAGAGCAGTGGTTCTTAACTTACCCGGTTTTAAATAAACTCATGTACTATTCCATTACTAAATAGTTGATTAAAGCATATGTAATATGCTTCTCCAGACTTTTAATACAATTTTTACAAATGGCGAAAGGACACAGAATTACATAATTTGCACTTATGACAATTATTTGAAACTAATCTTTATAATATAGTCTTATTAAAAATATACACGATTACTTAATGACTGCCAGAGGTACAGTGCCAGAAGAGGTGCAGCATTGCTCCTCAAGCTACTCCAGCACTTTGGAGACTTTGAGTTTAGAGAAATGGTAAGTTAAACTATTCAGAACCCCAAAACTAGAAAATCTACTACCTAACTTAACCTACCTAAAATCTATTGACCTCAAGTTAAAACCACAAATAAAGCTCTATTTGACTTGTTTGTTTTTAATCTTTATAAAGAAATAGCCAAGATCCATTATTTTATTTTATTTATTTATTTTTTAAATATATTTTATTGATTTTTTACAGAGAGGAAGGGAGAGAGACAGAGAGCCAGAAACATCGATGAGAGAGAAACATCGATCAGCTGCCTCCTGCACATCCCCCACTGGGGAAGTGCCCGCAACCCAGGTATAGGCCCTTGACCGGAATCGAACCTGGGACCTTTCAGTCTGCAGGCCGACGCTCTATCCACTGAGCCAAACCGGTTTCGGCCATTATTTTAAATATATTAGTTCAGTTCATTCATGTTTCACCATAAAACAGGGACTCTGGTTATGTGTTCATGGGTAAGTTTGCAATATGTATGAATACTCTGCCAATGATAAAAATCTGTTTGTTTTTGTAAGGATGCAGTACGGAATTCTGTATGTCATACGGCAACTGTTATAGCAAACTCTTTTATGCATTGTGGGACTACCAGTGACCAGTTTCTTAGGTAAATATACTGGAAGATTCTGCTTTGTACAGTCACCTTTAACAGAAACTCTGTTGACATTGTTACATTGATTGGAGACTTCCCCTGCTGGATTTTAAATTTTATTTATGCTATTTTATGTATTTACTTATTGCATATGCCTACTTGTTTGTTTTTTAATTGAGGCTGGTTCTTTCTCTTTCTTTTTAAGTTTTTTTATGTATTGATTTTAGAGAGAGAATGAGATAGATTTGTTGTTCAACTTATTTGTGCATTCATTCGTTGTTTCTTGTAAGTGCCCTGACTGGGGATCAAACCCACAACCTTGATGTATCAGGACAACCCTCTAACCAGCCAGGGCCCTACTTGTTTTAAGGCAAAATTAATTCTCTTCATTAATTGGCTAGAGTATCAGCTTTTGAATGAAATATATTAAGCTCAGAAATTTAGTATAGTTTTGCTTTTGTTCATAGTGGAATTACATATTATGCATTTTTTAAAAGTCCTCAAAATATTAAGAACAACTTAGGTAAAATAGAATCAGCAGTAATTTGTGATCCGTACAGTGAAAGATTTATAATAGTTCAAGGTAAATTTTTAACGCTTTGATTTTAGAATTATAAAATGCCTTGGGGAATTGGTTTCAGTAGAATTACTTAATTTTCTTTTCTTACAGAGATAACTTGGAATGGTTGGCCAGGGCCACTAACTGGGCAAAATTTACAGCTACAGCCAGTTTGGGTGTAATTCACAAGGTAATATACACTAATCAGTGGGAATAGGCGTTAGAACAGAGCAGTCTTTCTGGAATTAATAAAATGTAGAAGTTTACTATAATTCATTGGCATGTACATTTTGTTAAATCAGTCCTCTTATAGAGAAAGATAAAGTAAGATATTAAAGTACATATAAATGTGTTGGTTTTTAATAAAAGGTGGAAATCCTTTTCCTATGAAGATTAAGCCATTTCTCAAAGGATGAATTGAAATAAGTTGTTTGTATAATATAAGATGAATTTGGGGAAATGTTATAAAACAAGGGGAAAAATTGAAGCATTTGTTTCTAAGTAGGATGTGACTGGGTCTCTGAAAGGCTCTTCTCTCGTTCAAGTGATAAAGTTGTATAAGAGCCCCATTTCCTCCTCCTCTTTTAGCAAGTGAACATGCTGGAGAAAAGCAATAATCATAGAAAATGTTAGCTCTTTTTCTTACTTTCTCTTACTGACACCTTTGTTGTGGCTCCAATTTACAGGGTCATGAGAAGGAAGCATTACAGTTAATGGCAACATATCTTCCCAAGGACACCTCTCCAGGATCAGCCTATCAGGAAGGTGGAGGTCTCTATGCATTAGGTCTAATTCATGCCAATCATGGTGGTGATATAATTGACTATCTGCTTAATCAGCTTAAGAATGCCAGCAATGATGTAAGTGTTAGAATGGAAAACTACATTTTCATTAGTTAAGGGTCCAGGAAAACATTTGCCAAGTTATTTTAGTGAATATAAATTTTGTTATATTTGGGAAGTCCCCAAACAGTATTGTTTTCAAAACACACGTTTTATTCCCACACTTTAGAGTTTTGTAATGTTATATAGATGACCTTAGTAAACATTTAGTCTAATCCTATCATTTTGCAGGAAAGTAGTCCCAAAGAAATTGCATATCCTCTCTTTGGAATCAGAATTCTTGCTTTTTTAAAATCTTTGATAAGTATTAAATGTAAATTTTTGAAAAAACTTAGTTAGCTCTATCTTATTTTAAGGTACCTTGAAATAGGATTTTAGACTTTAATGTTTATGTTAGACTCTTTTAGAAACCTTTTAGGAGAGTAGCTGAGTCAGCTAAAAAACTTTGTCCTCCTGTTTTAGTGAAAAGGTTGAGGCCAATAGAAATATCTGTCCCAGTTTGTAAGCCCCCTATCCAAGTTCTTCTCTACATTTACACATACCTTTACCTTACTTCCTCGGGTCTCAGGTAAAAACTTACTTATCAGGCAAAGCTTTTTGGTTGCCAGCAACCAAAACCACCTCTGACTAACTTAAACAAGTAATTTATTGGAAGTAGCTTATGTAATTAAAGGACAAGCTGATGAACCAGTTCTCACAACGTTTAAGAGCCCGGGTAGCTATAGGGAAATAGATAATAGGAATAATGGAATTGTCTCTTCAGGGCCCTACTGTCAGGATGAGTGAGCTTAAATGTTTTTGGTCCTTGGGTCATTCCACTTAAAAACGATTAAAATTCTAGAGAAGCGTCCAGTTGATCTGTCTTTGGGTCATAGGCCAATACTTTGGCTAGAGGGAGGTAGAAGCTTCTTAAATGACAGTCCCACCAAGATTAATCAATGGGGGAAGAGTATTCTTCAAGCAAGATTGGGGTGCTATCACCAATAAAAAGATATGGTGCATTCAAAAAATGACAGATGACCAGGTGTCCCTTTTCAAGTAAAGACCAACTTTTGCTCTTGACTCCATATTCTCCCACTTTATTCCATATTCCATTAAAAGATCTACCTTTTCCTCCTTTTCAGCCTCCCTCTATTCCGTCTTTCCCCCCTCAGCCCATAAGCATATTCATATCTCACCTATCCTAACAACAATTTTCCTTGTTACTTGCTACTTCCTCTTGGTTGTTGTCATCTTTCTCTTCCTCTTACATAAATGTATTGAGAGTTATAATTTCACTCCACATTTTCTTCTTCTTTTATTCACTTCTAAATTCACTATTATTTTGTATCAGCAAGCACCATTCTTTTGAAATTGAAATTTCTGAGGTTACCATTTGCCTTTTGATTTTCAAATCCTTTGATCATTCTAACTAAGCCAACTGCTCTACATATTTATATCAAAATAGATTTTGAAATTAGAATTAAAGCTTGGATTTTAAGTACAATGTCCTACATCAATGGAGCCCATGCTTTTTCTCCTAGATTGTTCGACATGGTGGCAGTCTGGGCCTTGGTTTGGCTGCCATGGGGACTGCACGCCAGGATGTGTACGATTTGTTAAAAACAAACCTTTATCAGGATGATGCTGTGACAGGTAAGTGATTCTTTCTAAAGACAACAAATTTTAGGTTTATTTAATTTAACTGTAATATTTATTTTCTACCTATAATTTGGATAGCCTCTTAAAAATCTAACAATTCTCTACTTGAAGAGGGAGTGGATTTTTTCCCCATTTGTCAAACTCAAAAAAATGTTTGTAATATAAAGGCTTTTAAAAATGGCATAGCCTGTGTGTATCTCTATATATATAACTGACTTTTGTAAATACAAACACAAATTTATTAGAGTGACCTACTTATGTCATAGGACTATCTGCTGATAATGTAGAAAAAATGTTATAATGTCGCCATTGAAATCACTGTAGGTTACTATGGTACCCTCAGTTAAGATTTAAAAAGGAAAAAGCTATAAATATACAACTATATAAAATACCCTCCTTTTTATCAGATGGTTTGAAAAAATGCAGTCACAAGCTAATGATTGGGTTGTTTTGTTTTGTTTTTTATTAATCCTCACTGGAGGAAATTTTTTCCATTAATTTTTAGAAAGGCTGGAAGGGCCGAAACCGGTTTGGCTCAGTGGATACTATGAAGAAATTTAAAAAAAAAAAAGAAAGGCTGGAAGGGATGGGGAGAGAGGAGAGAAACATTGATGTGAGAAAGCCACATCAATTGGTTGCCTCCTCAACGTGCCCCAACCAAGGCAGGGAACCTGCAACCCAGGTAAGTGCCCTTGACCGCAATCGAACCCACGTCCTTTCAGTTAGTGGGTTGACAGTCTAACCACTGAGCCACGCAGGCAGGGCTAATGGTTGTTTTGATGGTTGATGCTAATATGCTGCTCCCAATAGGGTATGTTGTATTGAGTTTAATACATAGCTCTTGTTCTTTAATTTTTTACTCACTAGGGGAAGCAGCTGGCCTGGCCCTAGGTTTGGTTATGTTGGGCTCTAAAAATGCCCAGGCTATTGAGGACATGGTCGGCTATGCACAAGAAACTCAACATGAGAAGATTCTGCGTGGTCTTGCCGTTGGCATTGCACTAGTAATGTACGGGAGGATGGAAGAGGCCGATGCTCTCATTGAATCTCTCTGCCGTGATAAGGTGAATCACACATCCATCCTCTTCTCTTTGCACTCCCTCACCTTCCAGTTATTTCCACCATTTATAAAACACTTAGCTTCACTAGAAATTCTCTCTGTTCCCCTCAGAACATCTAGCTACATTTGTTAATACAACTTTTCATAAGATATATAAAATCTAATAGAATTTAGAAAACAGAAATACTGATTAGAAGATGTGAACAGGAGTTGATGATTTTAAATTTAATGAAGATTTCAGATCAGTGATTTTCAGATAAATCAAAAAATGTTTATTTAGTAATTTTCAAGTTAATTCCTTTTAGAAATAGTGTTTTTGGAATGATTTCATAATCATTTAATAAGATAAAGTTTACTTTTTTGTTTTTCATTAAAAAAAATAGTGCCAGTTTCTACTTACTTAATTGAATGAGGTTTTTTCCATTGTCTTTTGTTTGCTTTTCACATTGGTATTATTATAAGTAGTCAGCAGTATACTGTCCTCTATAATCTGATTAAAAGAACTATTTCTAGCCCAGTCATTGTGACTCAGTGGTTGAGCATCAACCCATGAACCAAGAGGTCACACATGCCCAGGTTGTGAGCTCAATCTCCAGTGAGCAGCGTGCAGGAGACAGCCGATTGATGTCTGTCTTTCATCAGTGTTTCTATCTCTCTGTAATTTTCCCTTCCTCTCTCTCTAAAAATCAATAGAAACATTAAAAAAAAGAACCACTGCTATAATTTACTGATAAAATGACTAATTATTTTGCTCAACTATCAGACCTCCATATTTCTTACTCACTGTTCAGTGCCAACAAATTAAATAATAAAGTAAAAGCAAGTTAGAATATGGAATAGAAACTGGCTTCTTTGTGTCCCTTTGATAAATGGAAGTTGAGTGTCACAGGGCAGTAGGGGTTGATACTGAGTTTATACTTTCTAGAATGTATGAGGCAGAACAGGCATGTTACATTTCACAGAATGTTGGGAATTTCAAGCAGTTAATTCCTCTCATGTTAGTCTTATTTCCCCATTCATTTAGAAAATACCAACCACAAAATAGTTCTTAAATTCATCTTTTCCTACCTTAAACAAACTCCCCCAGTGCATACAACTATGCCCATTAGTCTATAGAAGTTATTGTTTGAAATAAGTTGGTGATTGTTATTGAATTGTTTTCTTAGGACCCAATTCTTCGACGGTCTGGAATGTATACCGTAGCCATGGCTTACTGTGGCTCGGGTAACAACAAAGCTATACGACGCCTGCTACATGTTGCTGTAAGTACTGTGATCTTTCTTGGGGATGAGATGGAAGGGAAAGTTTGCAAATGGACCCTACATGTCTAGGTGAGTGCAGCACCCACATCACATGACCACTATCAGTGGTCTCAGGTTCAGATTCTCATTCACAGGACATGATCAGCTGTATCCAAGCATCAGGCTCACAAAGTTTTTCAGAAGGATGGAGGACAGGATAACAGTCTGTCAGTTTGAATGAAAATCCGTAAAGTCATTCAGGTGCAGTGACTTCTGAAACTCCAAGGGGCACCCTCATTGAAGAGACAAGACTATTATGTGAGTCTGTGCAGCAGCCCTGGGACCAGGAAACCTAATGAACAATAGGAACCATTTCTTTTCACAGCCTGGGAAGCTAGCTCTCAGACTCCCCTAAGGAACATGCTCTATTTCAAGAAAAACATTACACAGGAAAGCCAATGCCCATGTTTTCCAAGAGGCTTTTCCACTCAGGCCTCCTAATCCAAGTATAACTTCTCAACAATAAATACTGTTGCCTAGAAACACAGCAAGCACCCCACATATGTCTTAACTCAGTAGGTTTCTGCTCTCATGATGCTGGGAGAAGATAAACCCAAGGTCAATACTTCCCATGCAGAATGGGCTTAAAACTATCCATAACTCCTTCCCAGAGATATTCACATCCTGCAGTACTTACTAGTAGTTTATCCTTTATCAGTGTAGAATGTGGTATGTTCTAAATGTTTGCATTTTGCTTGAACCTTAGGACATAAGTTTTTGAAAATAACATTGAAGGAATGGTTAGGATTTCATAGTAGCCCACAAAAGCAATAATGCAGCTGAAATAGTCTTTAGAAGTAGTTCTGAACCTTAAACACCACCAAGTTTTAAAACTTGTAAGCCCTGAAATAAAGACATTCTCAGACAAGTTTTTCTAAATTGGGGAAGACATTCTAATAAAAGAATAACATATAAATGAGGTCTAATGTATATTTGAATGATGTTGGCTCCTATAAGTTTGATCTGGTAATAAAATGCATGGTATAATGTAATCATTCTTAAATTTTTTCCCAGGTGAGCGATGTTAATGATGATGTCAGAAGGGCAGCAGTAGAATCACTTGGGTTCATTCTATTCAGGTAATAATTTCTAACTTCCAGTTCTATTTATATTCCATTTATTTTTATAGTCAGTAACTAAACAGAAATTCAAATACCTGAGGAATATATTTAGGTTTAGAATAAGGACCATTTAACAATAAGATTAGTACTGGTCACCTGACTAATAAGCAAGTTTGTCTTGGGATTCTGAGAACCTATTTGAGAAAGAGTAAAATCGCTTATTATTTCTCTTTATTTTTTGTTACATTTCTGCTTATTCGCTTTTTAAAATTTGAGTAACACCTTCAGTATTCCTCTTCCCATGTATATTGGTAATTCAAATGGGATGACACCTCTTACACAGGTTTATAGAGTTCTTGAAGCCCTTTCATGAAAGTAAAAGGTAATAGGCTTTATTTAAATGCAAAATGTAAAAAAAAAACATTGCAGACTTAAAAATACTATTTTTGGACTTGAAGATTTGGAGATGCCTTTGGTATTATAATATAGTGGTGATTAAGAGGACACATTCTGAAACTAATCTGCCTGTATTGAATCCTGGCTCTGCTACTTATTAGCTGAGTAACTTACTACTTATCCTCCTTAAGCCTCAGATTGCTTATCTGTGAAATGGGTATAATATTTGTGTGTGTTTTTTATGATTAAGCCTTTAGGATAGGCTCTGGCAATAGTAAATGCTGTTTAAGTGTGCAGTAGTGGTAATTATAATAGTGGTGGTAGATGGAGTAGTGCTTCTTCCATTAGTTCTCACTGTCTGCTTAGCTCTGATTTCAAATACCACTGTTTTGTTTTTATCTTAAAATCTAACAAAGGAAATTGAAAGTACTTCTTTTAAGCTCTATATGGACACTGCTTGTTACAGCTTATTTGTGATGAAATTACACAAAATAAGTTCCCAGGGTACATGTTAGATGAGTCAAGTGTCTCGTATCTTTTTAATCTCTGGTATAGATTTTCTACCCCGAGTTCCTGGGAGTGAACCTTTGTTATAGAGAGTTGTGATATAACTTGACAAATATGTATTGACCATCTACTATGAACTGATTACAGGATCTTCTCCATTATCTCCCAGATAGGAAGTTATCCAATTACTGCAGGCTATAAAATATTTTCTTCCTATCTATACTAATAAAAGGGTAATATGCTAATTAGACCAGAAGACCTTCTGGGAGACCTTCCAGACATCCTTCCAGACAAAGCCATGGTGGTATGTCCGAGGCAGAGGTGGTTAGGGGCAATCAGGCCAGGAGAGGAGGGCAGTTGGGAGTGATCAGGCTGGCAGGGGGGGCCTGTTGCGCTCCACACCTGTCAACCATCCTTGCAGCCTCCCTGTGGCCCAGCCCCTGGCCTCAGAGACAACCCTCTGGTGCCTGAGGTTGTAGCTCCCGGTGTCTGGCATCTCCCTCTACCCCACCCCTGCCCTGCTGCTCTGGTAAACAAAATCCTAGTGTTGGAGCAGCCCCGCGGGTGTGGACATGCACTGGAGCTCGCTCGGTGCACAGTTAGTGTGCCCTGGGAGACCCGGGCCAGCCAAGGGGTGGTGGTGGCAGCGGCAGGTGGCTCAACTTTGTTTTGAATAGATGGAAGAAGCCACCTACACAGTAACTCAAATTATCAGATCTCCCTCCTCTCTGTCTTGCCAAATCAAGAGGGGAGGGGTGATGGGCGTGGAGGGAGGGAGGAAGGGCAGGCAGGAGTCTCGAGGGCAGAGGAGGAAGAGGATGAGGAAGGGAGCTAGTTGCATCCCACTTTCACAATGGGAAAGTGAAACACACTAGCACACCCAACCTCTCCAGTCCTCCCCGCCTCTGCCACTGCTGCACAGACTGCCGGAGCGAGCCCGCCACATGCCGGCCTCCAGGGGAAGGAAGGCCTATTCTTGCACGAATCTTCATGCATCGGGCTTCTAGTTGTAGATAAAAAATGTTGAATAAAATTGCAAAGCACAGACCCATGTGGCATGCTAATTGATTTCTCCTTATACCAGTGAGTTTTATTGAATGAGGTTGTTCAACCAATACTAATGTTCACTGTATTATCCTCTAACCCTCATTTGTCCAACTTGTTTACAAAGATACTAGAGAGCCTTCACTAAATTCTAAAAGTATTACACAGATCTGCTAGTCTAATACCTCCAAAACAAGGTATGTGATCAGTTGCTTATTGTTTCTTAAGTTAGTAAATCTATAGATGTGTCAAATGTTCATTCCTTTTCTAAGATTTAACAAAACCTATGTATATTAAGCTAGTCTACATTTTTTTAAAAAAGATCTGCACCCAACTTTACTTTTAATTTCTCAAATCCTCTTTCTTGAAAAGATTCATTCTGAACATTGGAATATTTGATTTAGCCACTGTTGTATACCTTTGCAATTTTCTGTTTTTCCTCAGAATTTGTCAGCAGTAGTTCTATGATTACAATGGCAAGTTCTATTTCAGGGAGGTGGTTCATTTATTTTAGAGACTTGAACTCATTTAAGGCAGTCATTCTCTTCACCTATTTTGCATTTTGATCCATCTTCACATTGCTTTTTATCTTTCTGGTCTAAAAATCATTCTCCTGATAGAAAAGATGGAAGAAGCAAAATAGAAGTTGAATAGTTCTGTTTCTTTCCTGTCATCTTTGATATATCGTTTTAACTGAGCTGGGATCCTCATCTTCTTAAATCTTTGCTCAAGAGTTTAGACACAATTCAAAAACAAAAACTAATGATTTTGTTATTGCTATCCAGAAAGGTTTGGGTATTTTAAAGATTTTTAAACTAGATAATTTTAGTATGGAAAGTATATCTTCTAAGTGTACTCTTATTAACTGTTGGCTTGTGTAAAGAATCCTACTCATGATAGTCTCTTTCTTTGTTTTGCTTCTTGTCAGCTGTTCATTCTCCCTATGAGTGACTATATTTCAAGTTATATAAATCAGTGGCCTAGTGTGTATATTCTACCACGTAGGAAGTTGATGAACTAATTGAAAAGTTTTTTGTCTGCTCTCAAATTAACAATTCACTTTGCCCTTATATTCCTGTAGCTCACACATGTGCTAAATTCCCAGTTTCAGCAACAGATGTCTCCCACGAGCTGCTGTTAGGCTTTGCTAAGATCTGCCTAGGACAGTGGTTAGCAAACCGCGGCTCGCGAGAGCCACATGTGGCTCTTTGGCCCCGTGGCATGGACCACGAAGTTTCAATCGCACTGTACGTGCGTGCCCGCATGTGGTATTCTGTGGAAGAGCCACCCTCAAGGGGCCAGTTTGCCGACCACTGACCTAGGATATAGGATAGTCAGATCCAGCTAAGGAGTTGTTTATGTGCTCTTTATTTCAAAGGGATCATTTTGAGTTTTCTTTTCATAATATGATTCTTATAAGAAGTAGAAACTGAAAAAAAGACTTTAGAGATGGTTTTGTCTAAAACTTCATAAATGAAGGTAATTAAATGTAATCAATTTATCTAAGGAGCTACAGTTAAAACAATTTTTCTAAATTTAAGATTAGTACCATTTCCTAGGAATGAGAATTTTTAATTTTTCCAGTGGAAACTTAGAAGTTAACCAATATTCTCATTTTTTAAAAGAGAAAGAAATTGAATTCCAAAATAGTTAAAATTTCCTATTATTATAGAGCTAAATGATAGAACTGAAATTCAAAACAGGTTTCATGATAAACCAGTGCTTTCTCTACCATGCCTTTTTGTTAGAACACTATCTTCCTAAATGGCTCTGAGCGTGTTTATTCTCAAATTTCCTCATTAATATTTAGAAAGTTTCTGTCCTGTCTTTTAAGAATAATAAATGTTTTCTGACTTGTCATCATTTACTCTCTTAGTGTGTTCCATTTTATCATTTCTTCCCTGGTAGATGTCATTTTTTAAATAACTGCAGACATTTGGCCTTCGTGAACCATGTTTTGAGGATTTATTTCTTCTAATTCTTTTAATTTTGTCTTTAGAGTGTACTTATTGAACAGACCATTTCAAACATAGCAGTAAATAATGTATTTGTATTTCAGCAACTAGTATGAAATTGTCTCTGTGGGAACAAAAAATTCTCATGTATATTATTTCCTTTATTCTCAGGATATTCCAAAGAATTGTAGTATTTTCACTCTTTCTTTCTCCTGAGTTTGTGGGTTATTTGTTCATAATGTATATGATAAAAATAGACAACTAAATTGAAAGGCATTCTTGTCAGATTGAAATGAGCCTAATACATTTTTTATATAATAATTAGGTAATTGGTGGTCCCATTGTTACCAGTCTAGCAGCAAGATTTTATTATTATAGCAAGTCTTTATTATTATAGCAAGATTTTATTATTATAGCAAATTGAAAAAAATTTGCTATGAAGGTGAATAAGTTAATTGATCTGACATAGACCTTAAAATGAAATGATCTTGGAGGTCCTTGGTCATCTTTGCTGCTACTTCCACTGTTACAGTTTGCAACTAAATCTTAGTGTATATATTAAAATGTTTTCAGATATGGATGGATCTTGTTAGGTGTGAGAGAGATTCTTTGTGCAGGTTATCTTTTAGGCCACAAAAATAGGTTCCTTGAATGTAAAAATGTTGCATCATTATAGATCCTTAGAATTTTAGGGAACCCTAGCAATCAACTAGTTAGCACCAAATGCATGAATTACCTTTATAATATCTTTATGTACATTTGTATATCAACTTGATACATATTTTTGGTATGCTGTTCTCTTTTTCTGCCTCAGTATCTTTGTTTTTATGCTCTGGGTGCTATAACTTTCTTTCTTTTTTCTTCTTTCTTTTTTCTACACCTTTGTTTTTCTTCTCCATTAATTAATAAATATGGAATAGAATGAAAGTTTTTCTTTTTTCAAAATTATTCTTTTTTAAAAAAAATTAAATCTCTATTGTTCAGATTATTACATTAGTTACTCTTTTTCCCACCATAACTCCCCTCCACCCAGTTCCCACCCCACCCTCCGCCCTCACTCCCCACCCACTGCCCGATTATTGTCCAATCTCTTCCCTCACCCCCCCTTCCTCCCCCCCCAAGAATAGTTAGTCCATTCCCTTTCTCTGTCCCTGCTTCTATTACAATCACCAGTTCATACTGTTCATCAGATTATTTATTCACTTGGTTTTTAA